>NC_061528.1:13752500-14052500 GCF_022379125.1 Scophthalmus maximus | reverse complement strand
TTTACTTGAATTTAGCAGCCAGTTTCGTGGCTGTCCACAATTGAATTGACGTTTTGTTTAACCTCATTCATTCCCTGTGAAATTATGCTCATGTTGGCTAATTACTTGTGAGGGTGTTTTGTTTTGTTTCACCAGAGCCCGTCAGCAGAGAATGACATTTCAAACCTTTTTCAAAAAAAACCTTCCAGTCAAACCAATAGAAGTCTCCTTCCATGTGTTTAAAGTCCCATGTTTTGTTGTCCGACTTCCGCTGTCTGGACACAAACTCTATAACAACATCACCCAACTTTCTCCTTTGCCCCTGCTTGTCAAGACAGAGTAAGTCCCACGGCTGCTATAGGGCTTTGTCACTGGATCATACACATCTGGCATTGTGGCAATCTCACTTGTACAGCTATATCAATCACATCCACACTTGTCACATTTTTCTGCCTGTAGCTTAGTAGCTCGCTAGGGTTGCAAGATGATTTCATCATCTCCAAATATGGATTCAGTGCATCATCAGGGTCACAAGTAATACAGCATAGACATCGGTCCCCTGTCTTAAACCAGGTGCAAAGTGGTGCCAAGTGTAACGCAACTTACTTTCCTAGTGTCTGACCAAACGCAGTTGATATCTTCTTGTCCAGGGGTGTGTTAGTGATACGTTGAGATATTGGAAAGCAACTGTACTTTTGACACCCAAAAACCTGGCGGAAGGTCAGTGGTGCAATATTTCAGTGTTTTTTAAGTGTGCATTATCAAGAGACTGATATGCTATATCTATAGGCAGAGCACAATGTGCATACACAATGCCATTATAACAGTTAATCTACCAAGGTGTGAGAGCACCTGGCTTTTAAAGCTATCAGGAGATGGCACTCTGATTGGTTTATTGCATGTTACGCGTAAAACACACCAGTGATTAACTACGAGACTAAGTAAAATCCTACTGAACCATGCACCTGGCTGGCGCAGTCCCTTTTTCCCCCCATTAAACTAGCAAGTGGATTTGGACAAGCCCTAAATTCACTTTCGCTGTACACTTTGGACCATGCACTTAGATCTTCAAAATGAAATCCAAAGTCCAAAAGTGCTTTGCTTCAACAAAGCAATCGCCATATGCTAATGATGATCATCAGATAATAATCAAAAAGTTGCTTACATTGCCTTGTCAACTGCTGCCCGCAAGGTTTGTCTTTCTATTCAGTCACAAAAATACAGTGGTACATTTATTAGATGACTCTCTTGAAATATGATGATATGACTTTGTCATAGACAAAATATTGTCAGAGATTCCCAGCCATACAAAGTATGTGCGTACCGGCATGTCTCCGTATGCTGAGTTAAGTTATCTGCCAAAGAAGATTGTTTGTTAATGCCGCTGACCCCACTTTGCAAGGTAAACAGCGTACTAAAGGATCCTCAATGAGGTAATCCGGCAGCGGCCTCTCCTCCTCTTGCCTCAGGCCGGATTTTGAATGCGAGAACTGTTACACACCCTCTTTTATGTTAATCTGCTCCTCTGGCTGCAAAATAGGAACCACATGTCTGGCAGAAAGTGCTTCAGAGTCCTCTGACAGACCAGCCTTTCATGGAGTGGATGCTGTAGGCCCTGGCAGGGACAACATCAGACTGACTGAGAGGCCTCGACAGACAATCTCAGCTGGAAAGATCTACCAAGAAATTGAAGGATGTGGTTGTTTAATACACTTGACATTTGGCAATGTTGTGTCAGAAGAACGCCAGCCACGTAGAGATCTGAGCGAATGTGAGAACCCATACAGTACTGTTTCTCTCACCCTGTTCCCCGTTCCCTCCCACACACCTACACAGAGACACTCGCCCAACACTCTGTCTGTCTGATTGCATTTAACTGCATCACATGTAACACAACTTTATTGGGACTGACAACTAGTTGAATGGATTAGCATACCGTCATTCTTTAGGCAATGTTGAGACATGCAACTGGGCGGTTGGACATGGACGTGGAGAAAGCTGTTAGAGCTGAGTGCACACAGATTGTGTCTCCTCACAAGCACACACACACACACACACACACACACACACACACACACACACACACACACACACACACACACACACACACACACACACACACACACACACACACACACACACACACACACACACTTTGTTTATATCTAAAGTGAGTCTACAGAAGAGGTTGAATGAACTCCCCCCCCCCCCCTTTGACAGTGGCTTTAATTTTCCAGTATCACACACATCATGCTGAAAGTGAGGGAGAAAAAAAAATATATATATAAGATTAAGCAGCAGCAAGTTTCAAACCAAACAAAAATGACATTATCGGAGGTGCAGAGGTTTAGGAGAAATCCCAGGGTGCGGCTGCTCCGAATGCTCCAAATAGGACCACTGACACACAATGTCTTAATGTCCAAACCATGTCCACAGTAGGGGAGTAAATGAGCGGGCCCTTACTAAACCGCTACAGTGTTATGTTACTCTGGACAGTGGGTGAGCTGGCCCAGTACTCTGAGACTGTCTCCCCAAGAAAAATTAGAGTTTTGTCAGCCAATGCTCAAAGATGGCGAATGTCTACGTTAAAAAGTAACAACGCAACAAAATCAAACCTTTTGGGAATGCTGTTCCTTCCCTACCTGACATACAACACCATCTATCATGAAACGATCACCCTGATCATTTCTTAATTCAAGCCAGGTCTTATAACCACGGCAACAAAGCTTAACAACTTAGTAATGTCATTATCGCCACGAATTTGAAACTTTGGGTGTGACGCGATCATTCCAGTTGTCTCTTTGTCCACTTTTAATGAATCCACCTTTTGTCTTGTCCTTCCGTCTCACTCTGTGTTTCTCAGAGCTTAGTGAGAAAAAAAAAAAGCTCTTCCCTCCAGTCAAAGCATCGATTTCCCGTCCACCTGTTCATTTCGATGCAGACGTGTTCAAGCCACTATAAACTCCCACATGTGTTATTCTAATTAAATCTATAGTGCGGTTTACTTCTTTGACAGCACATTCCCTAAGTTATCCATCTTGCCCTCTAAACAGAGTGGTGTTCACTCTGTGTGATTGAAAGATTTCCCTGGAAGTGCTCCAGGCTTTAATGTGTCTGGTATTTGCAGCTCAGGGCTGTTTGCCTATTTCTTTTTGCACTTCTAATACATTAACTGTCTCGTCGTGATTCATGACAGCAATAGATCTTTCAAAATAGAAAAACGATTGGCCATTACAGTTATTGTTTCTCTGAATGCTTTGTGTTCTCCGTATACATTTAATGCTCTCAAAGTGGCATATTCAGGGCTTTCATTGTAAAATAACTGTTTAAAAGGTATTACAGTTTGTTTTATTAATTTTGAATTAGAATTTTTCTTTTATCATATAGAAGCAGTATGGTACTTCTCTTGATTCCCGAATGTATTTAAAACATGTAGTGAGAAAAAAACATATTTGACATCCTCTTCAACCACTTCTACAAATTCCAACAGCTAATCTCTGTCTGTATTGTGCACCGCTAACCAATTATATCAAACAGAAGTATGACAAATTACTTTTCGAAGATTTATGAGACATTTATACAGTCTCCTGTAACTCAGTCGAAACAGCATGTACACACTAAGTGATGCAGAAGGGAGGGCGACGCAGCGCAACCCGATCCCTACTGTAGGTTTACTTAACCAGCACTATAAGCACAGTGCAATTATACCTGTTTTCATGTTATAATACCATCTGTAACACGCATACAGACTCTCCTCAGTCCCTTCACCCAAAATTATTACCAGACCAAATAGACACGTTCGAGGGAGGAAAGGCAATACTGTTTGTTTAGCCGGTGAACAACCACGGCCAATGCTCCGTGCACCGAGCAAACAGCCACATGAGAAAGCAGTGGGAGCGAACGGAGACAGGAATCGGCGACGTGAGAGGGCAGCGGTGGGCTGAGGGGATACATGTGTAAGCCATTTCGCAGAACCACGCCATGGGAAATATCTACCTTACTCCCAGCTCCTATTTCCATAAGATTAATTCAAGGAGAAATAATAACAAAGCCGCTGCACTTGTTAATTGGGTCATATTTCAACACTCGCACAAACCCGTCCATTAATGATATTAAATCACATAAGAGTTAAAATGTTTTTCTTATTGCTCGCCATGGTAGGGGCTTCCCCGTCCCACACACACACACACACACACACACTGACAGAAAATCTCGGGGGTGAAAAAGGTTGTCTGAGGTCAAAAACAACCTGCTCAAGCATTACACAAGCATAAATCCAGTCCACAGAGAAGTTTGGAAAAGCCTTTACATCTTTGTGGGAATGTAGAATAGAAGGTGGAGTGGATCACTTGCTCATTTCCTCTTCCTGTTTCTTTTCCTCAGGTGTACGTGTGTACGTGCGTGCATGTGCAAATGTGTGTGAGAGAGAGAGAGAGACCACGTCGCTGTCTGAGCCTTGGCAGTGGTCATTAACAACGGAGGGCGTTATTGAACGCTTCAGTGGTCATTTCCCTTCCTAATACCAGCATTTACCACTTGAGCCTTTAATTTCCACTCCTTAGCCAAATACACACATACAAAGAGTGTGAGAGAGAGAGAGAGAGAGAGAGAGAGAGAGAGAGAGAGAGAGAAATGCACCAAACCATTTGCACAGAATTTCTCTCATGGTATGTTTGGCACTGATGTGAGCACATGAGTGATTAGACTACATCAATCATCGTCCAACCGGCCATGCAATTACGAACCAATTAGCCATTCTAGCGCCTAGGAATTCAAGTTTAAGTTATAACCCTTGAGATTTTCATCATATCAAACCTAATTCTTGACACTAATTATGGCCAGCCTATATTGGTACACTCGTTTCACTACCTTTCTATGTTGTACAGTAGTTTTGCAATGTCGCGGGCGGAGTCGATGCCCGCGGTCGATTCAAATGGCGAGCACGCGCACAGGGGATGCACGGGAAGCGAAGCATGTGCGAAGCGGATAAAAATCCGGCAGACGAGAGCCTCCTCTGCCATTAATGTCGACACATTTGCTCGAGCAGGGATTAAAACACTGTGACGCACTTGTTGTGCTGCGGGGGGCTAAGTCGGAGGTTCTAGAAATTCCATGGGTCAGCCCCATCTGAAGCCCCCTCGCACAAACAAGTGCCCTAAACTCCCATTAGCCATGCAAATCCAATCTGTGAGTGTTGATTGTCTATAGGAAGGGGGGGGGGGGGCTGGAAGTCTAAACCAGGATCCAGTTCCGCCTTTACCCTTCCTCTGCCTCTCTTTCTCTGACTCCCCTCCCCTCCCTGCAACCCTGTATTGCCCATCCCCAACATTGCGGGTGTCTCTGCGCTTTTCCACCCTCACTGTAGCCTCGTTTAACCAGCGGCATTGTCCTGGCTCCTTAAGTAATTTCTCTCCCTGCCACCGTTTCACAATGCCCCCTACCAACAACTGTGTTACGGCTGCTCAACTGTACAGGCACTTCTATGCCAGGGAAGACTGAGACCATGCTACAGAAATTAGGCGCACGCACACACACACACACACACACACACTCTCTCACATACATAAACACACATACACGCAACAATATGTGCCACCTGCACGCACACAAGATGCACATATAAAAGCACACTCTCACTGCCAAGTGAATCGTTGGATTAGCATCTCATTTCACCAGTGTGTGCATTAGTTTTAGTGTGTGTGTGTGTGTGTGTGTGTGTGTGTGTGTGTGAGTGTGCGGGTGTGTTTTTTTTTTTATAGCTCTTTGAATACCTTGGTGGCACACAAAGGCTTCCCCTCTTTCTCCCTCTCTCTTTGGAGAAGCCTGCACCATTGCAATAGGGAACAGATTTAGATGCGCAGTGACAGCTTAATAAACTGGATGTCTTTGGATGCCTCCATCTGCAGGAGGAGGTGTCTGGGCGGCTCAGGGAGCTGCTCAAGATGCATCAATAGGAGGAGGATCTTTCTCTGGTGGTGCCGAAGCCCATACAAAGCCCACACTGGCTGACCTACAAAATGGTGGTCAAGATGGGGCTTTATGTTCGAGGGCTGAAAAGGAGGAGAGGTCTGATTAGTAGGTTAGGGAGAGTTCAGCGGCTCTGTAAGGCTCTGGAAGACCTGCCGACTGGGGTTTGAAAAGGCCTGGTGGCATGGTAAACAGGCTTAATAGAAATCCAAGGCAAGGGGATGGGAGCAGTAGTGCTGGATGGGAGGGGGAACGCTTGTCTGGGTTCAGGGAACCCTCACAGGAGCTGTGTAGAGGGCACTGCCCCGGAGTCTGGGACCCATTAAGGCTGCCGCGCTGCAAAGATAGGGCTCCATGGCATGGTGTTAAACCAATCCCACTTCACAGCTAACCTCCCATTTATTCATCCTCAAAGCAGGAGAAGAGCTCGGGGTCATAAGAGCCTTGAAGGAAACTCAGATAAGTTGTGAATAATATTTCTTACACTGAGACATTACCAAAAAAAAGGAGCATACTGTAAAATCCCCCCCATATCAAGTCTGATCACCTTGACTCAACATTTTACAGCTATCCTGTGCACGATTCTTACGGTCCAGACAAAAAGAGTAACCCAAACAAAAATACGTTATCGGTGACAAGCTTTTAGGCTCCTTTTATGTTCAGAACCGACCAACTGCCACATTCTCCGGGATGAAACCTCTTTCCAGCCCTCTCTCTTTTTCTCACACACTAACACACACTCTCTCACACACACTCTCTCACACTCTCTCTCTCTCTCTCTCACACACACACACACACACACACACACACACACACACACACACACACACACACACACACACACACACACACACACACACACACACACACACACACACACACACACACACACACACACACACACACACACACACACACACACACACACACACACACACACACACACACACACACACACACACACACACGTTCCTCCACCTGCTCACATTTCATGAAAACTGTGCACATCTCTGGTTTGGTTTTGTCCAACTAAAAACAAAAATTGGTTTGGGACTCTCTGGGCTTCCATTTTCCGTCCCATGCATACACTATGTATAGTGTTATCTACTTTTTCATTAAATTCAAAATAGCACCCATCCCCGGAGGAGAGGGAGGGGGAGTGAGAGAGAGAGAAAGATAGAGAGGCTATTGTGCTAGGCCACTTAAGTAAGTTGAAATAGCTCTCCCTCTCTCTCTCTTTCTCTCTGCCTGTCAAGCGTTGTGATACTGGGAGGGTCAGAATTGTGTAAAGCTTCTTTATTAGGATGATTATGAGTAACAGAAGTGCTTGTTCTCTCTACACTTGCCCTATTTAACTGCCTTTGTTGATTCACTTTTATCCAGCACTGAATAATACTGCAGCACAGTCTAACCGGTGCTGTATCCTCTCTTACTGCTTTACCAAGACATCCGTCCATCCTCTCTTCCCCCATCGCAGGGTCATTCATGGAGTTCAGCACCAGTCCTCCCAGCTCAATCAGAGTGAATTAGGTGAGCTGGAACTGGGGTGCAGAGGGGGGGTCTCAGTACCTTCTGCTGTGCTCCGGTGTCCAGCAATTATGCTAATGCTTAACGGTGGCCCCCGTATGCGCAGTCCCAGGCCCCGAGCAAGTGGACCAGTCCCCATTCAGGCGCTTAACCCTAATCTAATGCTTCATTAGAGCCACAATACTATAGCGCTCAGTTTAAATGCAAACTGGCCGCTTTTCCTCGTACAGACCGGGCCAGGGGCGACACACAGAAGTCTGTTAGTAATCCACTCTTTAAGTCTCAACATGTGTTTGTTTGAATGGCTTTCCATGAGACCAGAATGAACAATGGTATGATTACCATTCACATTTTGCTCCTTTGCAAATGAGGACATACTGAACGAGGAAATCAGAACAGAGTGTGAGGACACCTATTGTTTCTCTGTGCGCGTGTCCGTTTTTGTGTGTGTGTGTGCATGTGCGTGTGCGTGTGCTTGTGCGTGTGCTTGTGCGTGCGTGTGTACCGGTCTGTGGGATTGGTGAGAATTGAGCTGTCTGCTCAGCATTATAGGCATCATGCCTTTCTATCTATTGTTTGTTGTTCGAGGGAGGGCAGTCAGAGTCTCAGTCTTTACTGAAAAACAACGTAATCAGTTAAAACACTTCAGTGTTGTAGAAATCTCTTAAAAATTAAAAACTCGACGACCTGCTCCCTTCAATAAAAATCATCCATTTCTCCAGTGAAATCTTACCCATGCTGCCTGCGTATTAGCGCTGTCATGAATCTAATATCCCGGCCTGTGTGGACATCGCCTAATGACTCTGTCTGGGCCTGTTTTGCCATAATATCATTGAATGCTACCTAACACTGTGACAACACCAGACTGGAGTCTTATCTTTTCTCCAGAGCGACTGCGAGACAGAGGGGAGACCATTATTAAATTCCAACAGAGGTTCTCATTCCGCGCCAGACTTGGCTCATTAAATTAAAATGACGAGGATCTTTGTTTGCTGCAACAACAGAGGAGCCTGCTAATTGTCTTTGTGATATGAGGAGCTCTCGACTCCAAAATAAATCAATCCAACTTTTAAAAATAAGCCACAGGAGCCGTGAGGCGCTGATTCTGAACGCAGCGTGTGAACACGCACCCATGTAGAAGAGTGAATCGATTGTTGATGTTGTCTCGTCTCGGGGAAGAAGAAAAAAAAGAGAGGTGCGGTGTATTCTGCTGGCTCTGCTGCGTTCAGGTGAACGGCTCTCACCAGCGCACGTCTGATATTATTCTGACTTGTGCAGCCCAGAAAAATAAAAGAGAGATGTTAAAGCTTTCGTAACAAAAGCACACGGGTAGAAAAAATAACGCATGATGACATACTGATGGACTATGTAGGTCTGATCAGGTCTGTTAAAAGCCTCATCCTTGCATGGCCTTCTCCGTTTGTTTTGGACAAACCAGAGTTCACTGTGGTTAGGCTGAACCCACTAGCCCACATCTCTTGGCTCACGGGGCGCTCCTGCGTGTGTGTGTGCGTGTGTGTGTGTGTGTGTGCGTGCGTGTGCGTGCGTGCGTGCGTGCAAACAGGATTTATCTAGCATGTCGTACACAAGGTTGTGGTAACTGGCATTCTGGATGACCACAGTGGGAAAGTAAGCCTCACAATATAGAATGGACTCTCTCTCTCTCTGAGCAGACACGCACGCACATGCACGCCAAGGACACACACACACACTCTCACACACACTCTCTCACACACTCTCACACACACACTCTCACACACTCTCACACACTCTCTCACACTCTCTCACTCACACACACACACACACACACACACACACACACACACACACACACACACACACACACACACACACACACACACACACACACACACACACACACACACACACACACACACACACACACACACACACACACACACACACACACGAGGGAAAAGGGGAAAGATGCTCGGAAATCCTGTTTGCTTTGTGCTTGGACATGGTATCCTAGATCCGCACAGACACTGCTGAAAAAAAACACTAAGCCAAGGCTTTCCTCCCGCTGTCGTAAAAAAAAAGCCACAGCAATAGTCTGCACTCATACGTGTACACTGTGTTGGGTCACGTTCAACAGCTCCTCACCTCCGTGATTATATGGTCGGCACCGCTGAAATTAGACAGACGTGTGAAGTGTACGAAGAGAACATTTAAGCAGACGGGTGTTTTTGTATTCTACTTGGAGTTTATATCATTAAACAACGATGAAGCTATAGCGTATAGCGGTTTCTCCCACCTGCTCTATCAGACGAAATTGTGGCGCATTTTCTCATTCCACTGTACTGTCTTTTTATTCTTCTTGTTGGTGGACTAATACAAACTCATTGTATTCATCCTGACAACATTTCAAGAATCCACTCACAACGCACACACTCCTCTCTACACCCTCATTTCTCTTACTAAATGTACGTTGTGTTCATAAGAAGTGTTCACACCAACAGTCATCAATTACCACTTCAGTCTCCCCTCTCCTCGCTCGCTCGCTGTTCCTTCAGTCAGCTATCAGACGCACATGCACACGCACACGCACTCACACACACTTTCAAAGGTTTTGGCCAACGCAAGCAGAAACGCACCTCCACACAAGGACAAAGTAGTTGTTTTTTTTCCATGCTGTTCCTGCTCCAGTCAGCAGCAAAAAAAATTAGTATTCTCTCACGTCAAGCTGTACTTGAGGAACATGGGGAAAGCAGAGGGGTGTATTTATAGAGACTGCTTTTGACATGCAACCTTTTCTTTCAGCTCCTTCCTTGTTTTCTATATCCCTGTAGCTCTACTACTGTTGTGACTAAATCGAATTATGTACGTCTATCTATCTAACTGTCTGTCTATCTATATATATATATGTCTATCTATCAATCAATCAAGCAATCTATCTATCTATCTATCTAACTAGCTATCTATCAATATATCAATATATCTATCTATCTATCAATATATCTATCTATCTATCAATATATCTATCTATCTATCTATCTATCAATATATCTATCTATCTATCAATATATCTATCTATCTATCTATCTATCAATATATCTATCTATCTATCAATATATCTATCTATCTATCTATCTATCTATCAATATATCTATCTATCTATCAATATATCTATCTATCTATTAATCTATCAATCTATCTATCTAACTGTCTATATATCTATATATCTATCTGACTGTCTATCTATCTATCTATCTATCTATCAATATATCTGTCTATCTATCTATCTATCTATCAATATATCTGTCTATATATATATATATATATATATATATATATATATATATATGTCTATCCATCAATCAATCAAGCAATCTATCTATCTATCTATCTAATTATCTATCTATCTATCAATATATCTATCTATCAATATATCTATCTATCAATATATCTATCTATCTATCTGTCTATATATCTATATATCTATCTGACTATCTATCTATCTATCTTTCTATCTAACTGTTTGTCTATCTATCTATCTATCTATCTATCTGTCTATCTAACTGTATGTCTATCTATCTATCTATCTATCTATATCAAAACAATGTAAACACAATCTCTTCAGTGGATTGAATTGGGAACCATGGTGGTCATATATGTACAGCACTTTGAAGAAAGACAGTGAATTCAATTGTTTTTGTTTGTTTGTTTGTTTGTGTGGTGGGATGGGGGACTTCTCATGCTTCTCCTTGTATATTATAATTTACTGGGGAAGACAATTGTGCACTCACGACTTCAACACAAGCACGGGGGAAATGACAAACTTTTGATAAACAGCTGAGGGGGAAGTGGTCATCTGTACTAAATGCTAACTTCAGCATGTTAGCTCACAGTGGAGGCAATTAAGACACTTTGTCGGACTTGTGACCCGGACACAGACAAGAGACAGACATTTTTAGGTGTAAGGTGACTCACACTCTCCGTGGAGACAACACATCCGACGTCCGTCACGATTTGGCATCCGTGAACATCAGAGAAATCCCAGCAAGAGGTGCTCCTTCCTTATCACTCCAGAACTTGCCCGAGAATTGTCTCAAATGGAAGTTGTCTTCAGTATCAAAGTAATCCAGTGATAGTTGTCGGTCCATCCATGGGTACAATGCAAACGGGAACTACCAAAGGTTAATTCGGCACAAGTTTAATCCTACCAATTTGCCAAGATTTTAACAAATTAACGCTGAAAACGGCCTCAAGTTGTAGCTCACACCTCAACTCACTGAATCGAATTAGATTTTTGCTTCCTGTTTATCATCCTGCAAAGCATTATGGGAAATGTATTTCTAAATTAGAGCAGGATAATTTACCGATTCGGCCTGATTATACAGCAAATTATAACAGCAGTAAAAAAAAAACTATTAATATTAACTTTAATTTATATTCATCGCGTCATTGACATTTTTTGGGACATTACCAAGGCTCAGAATTATTAGAGCCTGACCGATTTATTGGCAAACCAATAAATCGGTCAGGCTCTTTCACAGATCATATCACAATCAGCATAAAAACATTTATTTCACAGGATATCGAATTTTGAAAAGATCTGCATTTTCTTTTCAGAAATCATAATTTAGTTTATGGTTAAACTGTAAAATATCAAGTCAACAATTACATTTCTTTGTCATATAGGTTTGATGATGACATCTTGATTGCCAAATGTGTGTGTTTTTGTGTGTGTGTGTTTGTGTGTGTGTGTGTGTGTGCGTGTGTGCCAATTTATCAGTATCTCAATTTTTTTTCTCCTTAGTATCAACATCAGCCCTAATATTCCATATTGGTCGGGATCTGCTTACAATGTCCCATTGACAGTAGGCGGGTGGTGGAGGGGTGATGAAGACGGGTGGTGGCAGGTGTAGTTGTCTCTGTTTTAATGAGGGAGAGAAGCATAGGAAGACAGGATTATCACCAAAGTCTATAGAATCCATCATTAGAGACCTCTGACCCCCCAATCCATCCCATATGTGTTGAAATATCTCTCCAAGTATAAGCCCTGGCAGAGGCCTATAGAGACGAGGCAAACAAACTTTCCCTGGTAACTTTTAACCTACAATTTAATTTTCATTGGAATTTAAACAAATTGAAAATGTAGCAGTCAAAGTTGAAACCACTGCCACAACAAAGCCAGAGTAGGTCAACGTTTGGAACTGCGGACAGGCTTTTAGGGCCATGTTATCATAACAGCACATGGCATATAGGCTTTAGCAAGTGAAGTGGTATTTTGCATTTTTTATGTGCGTTTAGGGGAGTATGGCTGATTTCAGTTTGGTGGGTGGTACTTAAGCGAAAAAACATTACTCTCTAATGCTAAATTTACGGTAAGGCCCAACCCAGTGGTGGATTTTATTGCCCTTTCTGTGAATATCAGCGTGTTCCACCTTACGAGCAGTTCACTTGGCTTTAACATGTAACCAACTTGTAAAAAATGTTGTGAAAAATAAAATTGAAATGTTTTTCAATGTGATTATAAACCCTTCGTGATCAAGGGTGGGATTCATCTGAATGTTGGATTGTGTTCGGGGATGTAAATGGAATGTAGTTGCATCTAAAACAGACAGAAAGAAAAAAAAGAGAGGAAAAAGATTTATGCAGGAAGCAAACAACTGGTGGCGATTTGCATCTATTGTTCACTCTTCAATGTGAATCATGTCCACTGTGTCCTTGCCTTGCTCCCAACAGCCTACATGGAGATGAAGACACAGGGAACCAAAGAAAACATTTCTCTTTCTCCATTTCTCACCCTCCATTTAGTCCTTCCTTCCCGCTTCCTCACAAAGGATGGGACCATTACAAATGTCAAGCTGACAGGTGGGAGCCATCCATCACCCTATTAGAGCTCGGGTTTGTGGGATTTGTAGCCACCCAGTTCACAGCACTGCTGAATTGTGGGTGGGCTAAACGAGCGGCACAATTAGTCCAACTCATCGGCGGGGAGGACCTCAAAATGCAGACGTAGAAATCGTATTTGAGTATCACTTTCAAACCAGCATATTGCCTAAATTAAACATACAGTATATGTATAGGTATATGTAAAATTAGGCCTACTGGTCTAAAATATTGGCTCCCTAATTTAGGGATAAAGCAACACGTGAACAAATGAAGAGACGAAGGGGAGAACTATGTCATTGCAATTGAAATACAGACAAAGTCTTGCATTCGAAGCCCACGCGTCAATCGATTTATTTATAACAATTTAAAAAACAATTACAGTTTAGCTCTTAACATTTGTAGGTCTGGACTTTGTTTCAATGTACTCAGGAAGGGACCTCGGTCGTTCAAACATCAGACAGGTGATGAATAAAACAGCAGTTTAGCCATATTGTCTGCCACTTTATTTGGGAGTGAAAAGGTGCAATGTCAGCAGAAATTTGTAATTAAACGTAACATATGTGTGCGTGAAAGCATCTGGGAGTGCGAGGGATGCTGCTGCAGCGTAGAGCAGATGTGCAGTGTGTGAACGGTACAATGCATGCACAACAACGCATTAAAAAACGGTATTATGGGTTATGGTTACAAAGGCAGTCATGTTTACTTCTTAAAGAATCAAGTCAGATGTTGCTTTCACAATTGCCAAAGCCAAGACCAAGGACAATATTACCCTGATATATCACTCCAACTTAATGACTACAGCTCCCTTCATCCCATGTTGGAGGTAAGAGAGAAATTGGTACTTGAGGTCATAATGGTCTGATTGAAACCAGGTGATGAGAAAGAGCAGGCTGATGAAATCTAAATGTCCCTGGGTGATGGAGTGAGCAAAACACAGACGGCAAGAGATGGTCAACTAACGTGAGCGCTAATGAAACATCCGGCAGTCACAGTCATTAGAATAAGGGATAGTGAAGGTCAGCAGGAAAAGTACTCTATGTATAAGTTATAATTTATGAGCGATCATAGATGCAGACATCTGCATTTGTGCATTGTAAACACAACAGTCCACTTTTCCCATAGGATCTGTTTGGTTGTTGTCGTTCACCTTGTTTGCAAAGTGTTAAGCTTTGTCCAACTCATCTTCCCTGTGTCTTCTGATACTGAACATCTCCATTCTGATCTTTACAAATCTCTTTGGTCTAAGTCAGTGGGGTCATTTAGGACTACAGCACCAAGATGCCGGAGGTGAATGAGTTTCATCCGAAATGCTGAAGATCTCTGGATTTTCTCATGTAGTCAGGACAACTTTTCATCCAGAGAAGGTTGGAAACTCAGCTGCCTGTGGACTGGCAGAGTGGTTGTGGTCGCTGCATTTGCACTTGTCAGTCTTCTCATGAGTATGACTTGGTGGTTTCTTCCATGTTCTTTTTCTCCTGATAAAAAGGTTTTTTGGGTTTCTTGTGGGGTATTTTTGTCAAAGTTTTTCCTTCACATAAAGCTTCTGAGGATTCGCCATATGCAAGACATTTTTGACTATGCTTTACTAACCCACCTTGAGACTTTTGAACAATTGCTGAATCTCAGATTCAGAAGAAACAATGCGAACGTGTTGTTCGGGAACAGCAGGCCAACTGCTTAACTCGTGCAAAAATACTGGAGCAGTCATGTGGGTCTGGGTCTTTCTTTCTTTTCCAATGGGATCCTATTGTTCTAAGTGGGCTATCGACAGTGACCAGTCTGTGCTTGTTCACTGTTCTATTTGAGATTTCTATGGATAAACTCTCAAGGTGCAGCCAAGGAAAAGGAAGCTGTTTGGTTTGGTTCAACAGTTTTGTCTTCTAGGGATGTTAGATCAACCCCAGTTGTTCACGAGTAACATTAAGATGGAGAATGAGATTAACAGTCATGTGCAACTTCAATGAGGAGGATGGACTGGAAAGGCAACACTCGCCAGTTTATATCCCAAACTTCACTGGTGGTCATTAGTTCTTCATAAGAAACAGCGGAATAAAATTGCAGGTACCAGTCGCAAAAGTTAGTTCCTTACTTTCTCAATGGTTGGCGTATCTAGACTGACAATTCTGTGGAAACTTAAAGTTTAGCAGCGATCCAGAAAAAATAAATTATATATGCAGGTCAGGCTCATCGTAAACTCCAATTTTTAATACTTGTCAATTCTTCCCGCATTCTTCCTTTTTCTCTTTGTCTCTCTTTTTTCATTTCCTCCATCAAAACTCCATATTCCGCTCTCATTATTAATCTAAAGGTAAGCGACAGAGGATGAGCGATACATTTTTGAGTTTATATGTAGCTTTGGAAAGTTGAATTTTCAATTTGTATGCACTATTAAAACTTGGAATTAGTTATTTATTTGTAGAGTAAATTGTAAATACATATTGACTATACAATTTTATATATAATTTCTAAGTATACATTGCAAAAACAAACAGAAATATTATCTTATAACGGAATTGCTTCATCCTTGTTTTGTTTTTTTGGGGTTTGTGGTTGTTTGCCTGAGACAAAGATCAGTTTACCCATCTTTTTTTAAAATTCAAAACCCCAGTCTCCTCTTCATGAAGGTCTCCAAATCCCCACAATTGTCTCAGTCCTTACACGACACCACCCCTCCTTTGTACTGAATGTCACTGGCCCAGCTGGCAAACAGAGGGTCATTCCAGGGTCTTGTTTCCAGGGATGTGATACTTCACTACAGACGAGATTCACTAAGCCTCCCTCTGGAGGCTGAGACAACACAGAGGAAAGGGCATGGCAAGATTGCAAGGTAATGAGTCTATTAATTAAATGGATTTTCAGAACCGGCTGCAGTCTCAGGCACACGCACACACACACACACAAACACGCACGCATATGCAAAATGGAAAAACACAGTCCCTACGGTATGCAGGTGCAACACAGGTGACCGGTCAATTCTTATCCTCCTCTCCATGTTAAGCAGCTGATGGGTGACCGCTGATTCAAGTAAGGTGCACAAGTGTGCAGATGAATAAACCACACACATGCACGCGAGAGGCAGGTGTTGCACCTAATCCAGTCGACGGCTGCACACTCGAGGGGGGAATTGAACATCACCAGCAGCCATACTAATGATGCTGGTCTGCACATGAGCCGTCTTTTAGACCTTTGATCTCAGTGTGGAAAACAGTCGTGTCCATCCACCCTTAAACACACACACACACACACACAAAATAGTCCCCAAGGTTTGCGTATCTGGCAGAGGTGACTTGTCATTTCCTTCTCTTCTCTCCTTGTTAAGTGTCTGATCAGTGAGCTTTGATTCATCTGCTGCCAGACATGTGCACAGTTTTTCATGAATTGTGGGCAGGTGGAGGAACAAACGTGTGTGTGTGTGTGTGTGTGTGTATGTGTGTGTGTGTGCGCGTGTGTGTGTGTGTGTGCGTGTGCGCGTGCGTGTGTATTTGGGTGGGTGATCTTTGGTCTTGGGTTAATAAAAGAATAGACAGTTAGGCTCTGTAGTTATTGATTGGTTCCAAGCAGACCTGACCCTCTTAGATCCAGCCACCAAAAACCAGCAAGGTGGCTCCACTGACGTGGCGCACACACACACATACACAAAGACACACACGCACACAGACAAAACTCACAAACACTCCATCGATCAGTGTGACATACACTGAAGATGACAGATACACTGACAGTAATCAGCACTGAATGTGGAGAAAGACTTTCCAGAGAGCAAACCGATCTATGACTGATTGTGACTGAGTGATAGACAGATGGACACACTGATGCATGAGGACAGGTGAAGGGATGAAAGGATGGGAGGACGGGGGGAGATCAGAGAAGCCAAATGGAGACATGTATGATGGGCCGACAAAGCCAGGAGAGACAGGAGGAAGAAAATGATGCATGCTGGAGGTCAGACCGGAGCATTTCCCCCTATTGGTGGCCTCCATCAGGGGTGTACGGTTACACACACACACACACACACACACACACACACACACACACATACTTGTGTACCATGTGCACTCTTCCCCCCACAAGGAGACCGAGATTGGATTATTGATCGCGCGGAGACAGACGGATCTCAAAGGACAGCAGAGGTCTCTTTATAGGGGAACTTGTCTCGTGATAGTCACTGCTAACAGGAAAACAATAGGTGACCTTAACTTACAAATGATCCAATCAACACTCACCTCGGTGACTTTCATACAAGAGAAAAGGTGCGAACACAGATCTGATATAAACTTTTGTACTACATTTTTTTACATTAGTCCTCGAACCATGCTCAGATTTCAGGAACTTACACTTACTCTATTTTTTGCAATTATACTTTTACTCCACTTTATTTCAGAAGGGACATTTTCTCTGAAGGCTTTTGTTTGCATATTAAGATTTTTAAACAAGTTAGAAACATACTATACAATCAATACATGAAATATTATTAAAAAAATATGATCACAGATAGTTCGGCTGAGCTCTTCTTTGACTAAACGAGAAAACACTGTTTAAACTGAGTAATTATATTACAATATACGAGTAAAATTTAAAATATCATAATATTCTGTAAGATTTACCATTCTGTAAGGGCTTGTAATGGCATATGTTTAGATTTTCTTTTTTTAAACCTCTCCCCCCTCTTGGATTGCAGATTTGAAAATGAAACAGTGGATACCCAGTGTTTCTTTCAACATTTTCTTTGAATTAGAAAAATGTACCTGTCCATATCACATAATTACAATGAGTTGGATCCAAAAATCCTTTTTCTTTTGAAAAAAAAATGAAGATACCTACTCTCCAATAAAACGACAGGCACAAAACGATTAGAGTAATTGAGCTTTGTACAATATGCAGCCTAAAGAACCCACGTCTCCCACAAGGATGGCTCCTCTAGGCCATCAGGTTATGAGGAGTATCCACCCATATCATGTAACACACATGTACACAAACATGGAGAGCAGAAGCAGACAGATACTCTTTACCACTGGCTGCCGCAGAGACCTGGAGACTGACCTCTGTGATCCTCAACCAATTGAGAAAGATTACCAAACTGAGTTCTGAGAAAGATAAGAAGAAACCTAAATCATCCCTGAGGGGAAAGTAGGTCTTTGCCATCAGCTTCACTATGAGGTGTTCATGTGCAACATACACTGTGAACAGGATGTGCAAAATGAAAGTAATGCATTGACATTTTCAGAAGGAACAAAGTAGAACTAACTGCTTTTCTGTCAAACGTTTAATCACCGGCATTAACACTCGCATCAAAGTGCATCTCACTCACAATAAACAGAGACATTCCACGAGGATAAGGCTGTGAGACACTGATACCCTGGCAACAGGAGGTCTACATTTGGACATTTCAAGGTGAGTTAGAGTCTGTGACCTCTCCTGCTTTCCCATGAAGAAGGCTTAATGGCTCCTCTGTCCTCTTAGTAGCTCAGACCTTCTGTCCTGCACTCAGCGTATACTGTTGTCTATATGAAGTTTGAAGTAATAAAGCAGCGCAATAAATATATAGTTGCTCATATCGTTAAAGAGCTCAGATTTGTCTGAAGCAGTGGGCCTTTTAGACAGATATTAACAAGTCTTACCTTAAGTTTGTAGTTTAGGCTAAATATCATGCAAACTCAGATTAGCATATGTAACCAAACAGGAAAAGGTAAAAGTGTTAAAAATGTCAACAACAAAAAAAGTACAACTGTTATTATCAAGGCCAGTATCAAGAGCACATCATCTGCCCCAGGAAATGGCTCGTTCTCTACCCGATTAACATCAAACGCATTTACTATGCAGTCCATTTGGCAACAGAAGATTTTTACTGACAACACTAGAAGAGCGCATTCCGCCGCCAAGGCTGACGCCCTATATCGGCACATTAAAGAAAATCTATTTAAAAAAGAATATTCTGAAGCATTCCGGTTTATCAAAATCCACTCCAAAATGTAATGGGTTCTTCCTTGGGCCATGGTCCGGCCCTCCAAAAGATTTCATGGACATTGGTTGAGTTGTTATTGAGTAATCTTGCTGACAGTCAGACTGACAGACAGAATAGAACATCACTTGCTTGATGGAGGTAACTAGCTTTTAGATTATCTTTCAGCAGATGTTTTCCGCTTCAATCAGAATTCAGGCCAAAATCCCATATGGCTATTAAAAGTGGCATATATCGAAAAATGGTTGTATTGATATACATTGATTGAAAGGTTAAATCCACAATTATGTCCATCTCTAATCATTGTTCCTGCAGAAGGTGCTGTCCACTCTCATATTTTAGATTGTATTCAGGTTTGAACATGCATGGTTGGATTGGAGGATTTATTTACAATTAATTACTTTCTATTAGTTAGCTTTAATTACGAGTTACTTGGTTTTGCAGTTTCCTTTCAGAACTCCCAAAACAGTAGGAGGATGAGTTGATGCTTAGAAGTACAAATAAATTAATTATGAAACTATTAAGGTGAACCAGTTCATTTACATCTGTGTGAACTTAACTTTAAGATACTGTTTGTGATGTGTTAACTTGCACAACACTGAGCAAGGCCTTGATAGATCCACACAGAAATGTTGGATGAGAGGGCGGCAGTAAAACCATGTAGGTCAATCCTCCATCTTCTTCACAGTGATGGCTTCCTACAGTGCTCACAATTAAGATATTTGCAAATGAGAAAGTTAAGTCAAGCCTCACTCGTGACAATTAAACTGAAATTCTATATAATAATAATGTATCTTTTTACTTGATAACAATGTTTAACTAATTTAATATCAGTATATTCTAGACCGAGTCAGCAAAGTCAGCAAGAGTGGCCTTTATCCCTGTCATTTGTCTTCGCCTGGAGATTTCTTTTTAACCCTTTAAGGGCAAATCCTGACCTGGTATCATACTTCAGCGGCCGCCAGACAAAAACAAACTAGCATGGTTATCGTCTAATGGTAATGAGGCCCTTCATCATCATCATTTACCGGCTGTGATACACACATATCATTAAACAGTATTTCATGAAGGCTTTCTTTGGTCCCCTAGCAAACCAGATGTTATCTGTGGATACCTTTCTTCCTGGGCTCTGTTTCACATCACTGGGTTTATACGTGGGCCCGTAAAGATGCAGTAAAGTATGTGGACATGCGGGGAAATCGGACATGCATTCCTGGGTTGAAGCCACGGCAGGTCTGTACAAACACGCTCCATGTGGTAGGAATGACCAGCCTGTGAGGGGTGACTGTTTGCCTCTTATCCCACTGTTTGGACAGGACTCCAACAATCACATTGATCTCAGCTCATTTAAACAAGTGGCCCGCATGACAAAGCTGCAACCCACATTTGTTAGGTATTAACATGCCATGCAACGATTCCCAACCCCATGCTGTCTAAATATTTAGGAGGGCTTTAAGATAACTGGTGATCTCAAGGACCATGCTGGATGAGTTTGAGGGTGTGTATTTTGTTTAGAAAGTATCGACATAGATCATGGAAGGGCTAACACTGACAACATGCTCAGGAGTCTGACCGACAGCCGTTATTAGTTTCTTACCACTGAATCTTTCCCTGACCTAAGAGGACAATTAGCGAGAGGGGCCTCAGTTCTAATCATGTTTACAAGCTCGACAAATTATTAAAACCAAGGCCTTACTTTGGAAGGTGGTCATTTCAACAAATGAAATTTTTGACTAGATGGTTAAACCACTGTGCAACCAATCTTTGGCATTTTCATAAAGGTTAGATGCCAATAAATATTGAGAAGAGATTATGATGAGTAAATATAACACCTATAGCAGTTAATTTGACTGCATATATAGTCGATTATAATATTGTAGTTTTCATTACAGGACAAACAGAATATGAGCATTTTTGATTTATATATATAATATATGGTTCTTAGTACAAACATTTCCATAGCTTCAATATGCTTTATGAGTCAAAAGAGAAAAAATATACAGTATTTCAGAGGTCGTGAACTTTGTGTTTGGCCATTGAAACTATTATGGAACTATTATGGAAACACTGGTCCTGATACTGACACCAGTTCTCTCTCCACTGTTTACTATCACACTGCTCCTTCTGCTCTCTTTCTCACATTGCTCATCTCTAGCGTTGATGGAGTGTGGCGGTGCGTCTGTCTGCCCTCGGCCAATAGCAGTCTTAGATTGGTGCCAAGCGCTGGCACGGTGTCGTCCAAGCTGTCGGAAGGGAAAGCTCCCACATTTATTTCAGTGTTTCCATCCACTGGCAAAAAAGGTGGAATCGGGAAGCCTCGGAGTGTCCTCATTTGGCCACTCATCTGTGCCCAGAAGCACCCGCTATCCTTGGCCCTGAAGTAACCTGCACCGCGCGCCGATTATCACCAAGGAGAAAACCCCCAAGTGAAGGAGGAGATGAAAAAAAAAAGAGGGAATATCCTCCCCTGCAACAGACACAGTGACATCAATGTTTATGTGGCAGGATGGAAAACACCAAAAACAGAGAGGAAGCTACAGAGCACATTGAGAATAAGCTTGTCAGGAAGTGGAATGCAGCCATTTTTTTGTCCCGAATGGAAAGAGGAATCCTTAATTAGAATGTGTTGAGAGATCATAGTTTCCCTTAGAGCTATCGGGCCTTTTCATGTTTATATAATGCATATGCATGGACTGGAGCAATCATCTGAAACCAGATACCCAATTCCACACAGTGCAGCTCAAAAGGTTTCACTGTGTAATACATTTTTTGGACCTGAAACTCAGAGCTGAAAGGTAAAAACTGAGGGCTGGAACAAACATGTGGTCGACATCTGAGCATTGACATGTGCAATATGTAGAAAATAAGAACAATGCTTCTTATAAATCATTCCCCCCAAAACACAGATCGTGATCACAGGAAATCAGCAAGTCATGGCAGAATGCATTATGGGATGAGGGTAAATCACAGAGCTGCGAGCACTGTAGCGCTGGTGTGAAAGCATGTCATCTCACGGCCCCAAGCCTAAGAGCTTTGACGTCTGCCAGCATCGTCAGAATCAGAGCAGATCCCCAAAGACGATCCGACAGCAATCACAGTGAATAACTCCCCCTCCCTCTTTCCTCATCTGAACCAGCAATAATATGATGCTGGATTAATTTTTGTTCCTCT
Organism: Scophthalmus maximus; assembly: GCF_022379125.1. Classification (NCBI taxonomy): domain Eukaryota; kingdom Metazoa; phylum Chordata; class Actinopteri; order Pleuronectiformes; family Scophthalmidae; genus Scophthalmus; species Scophthalmus maximus. The sequence goes on along the minus strand of NC_061528.1, from coordinate 14,030,038 downwards.
CCGTAAGCTATGAAGGAGAAGGGGGGAAAAAATGCTTAGTGTCCAAAATAATGAAACATTCCATGACACGTCCTTATCAGCCAAATGAAAAAAATCACATTATCTTCAAAAGGGGTTTTAAATGGCTGCCCGCCCGTTTGCTCACTACCTCAAGCTGCACAGGGAATATCAACTGAGAGACAGTAATTCGCCCAAGCGCTTAATATTCAGTTCTCAGCGATGTAATATGCTAATTTATAGGGGTCACGCAAGAGTCACATTGAGAAAAAAAAATCCCTAAACTTAATTTGAGAGGCAGTTGGAGGTTTTTCTAAGAAAATCCGTCAGTTATGGATAGGGTTCAGTTGAAGTCAAACTGGCAGACTCTACCGGGGAGCAGAGAGGTCCCTGCAGCCCTGACACAAGTTGATCTCTCCAGATTTACTGCGGCTGCACTCTTTAAACCCCACAGCTACCACATTAACACCAAGCATCTCCATCAGTTTCCCCATAGGAATCTAGTGCAGCGGTGTAGAGCTTGTCCAACAAATGAGATAGTGGAGCCTGTGAGGCCTGTGGAAGAAAAAGAACACATGCACTTTGCACAAGGACAATTTATATTTACTTGCACAAGACAGATTACCGTATCCACACATGTTGAGTCAGGTGGGGACTCTTTATCTCTCCTCTAGCTTTGTGCAAGCAAACACACCTACATAAAACTTGCCACTAGAGACACATTGATTTATGTCTTGTTGTGTAGTCCCGCTACCTATAGTACATGTCAACTGAAGAAATGTCATTATTTAGCAGCTGTCAAAGTGCCATTTACAAACCCCTAATGCATCTGAGAATGAGATATAGGGGTATCTCCAACAGCCCCAGATGTGTCAAGTTCTCGTGGCTGCACACTTTTGTAAAATCTATTCTGTACTGATATCTCATGTCCGGTAACAACCGGGGATCGTTGTCTCGCTGATGGCCTGGATGCTGCCGCAAAGGGACGGTGGCGGCCGTGCCACAGGCCCCGCTAATCGCTGCCAGAGAGGAAGAATTAGGCATTTGAAGATGGGCTGGACTGATAGAGGGATCATGAAGCTATTAACCTCCAAACAAGCTGCTGAGAGCCCAGCAGATGGCAGGGCTGATGGTGAGAGGGCTGCCAGATTAGGCTGCGAGCAGGATGACGGCCCAGACTTCTCATGGATGCTGATAGAGTGGTCCTCCCAGGCCCCACAGCATGTGTTGGCACACTGTGCGTATCCATGTACTATATTTGTGCCTAAATGTTTGGGATGTGACTGCATGCATAAATGCATATATTTGTCATAGCTCTCAAAGTCGTCCCTTTCCACGAACAACACTTATGGCTATTCATTAAGAAATAAATCAAATCTTTCTCACTTATACATGTGAGATTTGAGTGTGCCAAGTTGGATTGACAAAACTTTTCAATTTGCACAAAATATCTCATTTCAGCTTGATCCGTAATACCTGATCATTAACAATAAGGTTAACCAGAATGTTGGTCTTTACCAAAGAGAGAAGAAAGACGTTGATACTGCAAAGCTTTCACGTCCTGTTTAACAAACATGTTTGTGATGGCCCTATTCCATGTTGTTGATTAGGGAGGTCTGGCAAAAATGGAATGTTGTATTCATAACTATGTGTTTATTAAGTGTGTAATCACCTGAAAATAAGAATCATTACCTTAGGATAAACCCATCATATCTACACTGGGCAGAGTTATGCTACACCACCATGTTTCTACAGTAATCAATAGAATGGACAAACCCAACGTTGACTACATTTTCCTTCCATCCTACGTGCTGGTGAATGGAGGGTTGAAAAGAGGCGATTGCAGTTGGTTGCAATCTGCACCTTTGCCAATAGATGCCACTAAACCCTACCTGCTCCTTTAATGAGCTCACTGATCTGATTTTGTATGCAGGCGTACACCTTACAGTTTATATGCTCTTAGAACAGTCATTAATAACGTGAGTACCAATGACCAACAGTGTGCAGTGGACTTTTTCATTTTTGATCTGTAGACTGAGACTTCAAGGTGAACAAGATCTTCTTTTTTTTTATCAAATCACTACATGGTTTTTGAAAATAAGCAGATGAAAACAACATACTAATAGTGCAGCTCTCGTGATATGTCACCAGTGTCGTGCTGAACGGTGACAGAAATAATGAGGAATGTTTTCATGTGAAAAAAATATGTATTTCTAAAGCAAAACATGACCTTCACAGAGATCCTTACAAGAGAATAAAACAGTCTATGGTCTGTCACGTTAGACTGTTGGGTGCAACAGAGGATGCTACTTGACAGAGTATGAGTGCAAAGATTGCATATTTTACTACCATCACTGGGCTCAAACCAATTATGTTTGTGTTTGACTCTTGCCAGACATATTTTGCACTCTTCATAACAAAAAAACATGTTGACAAAGGTACAAACCGGGCGGGATGCCGACGACCAAAGCGGATTGAGACATAAATGCAGGAGCGACATGACAGCTTATTCGCGGGCTGTGTGGGAAAGGATTTCTCCCAAATGAAGACGTCAAGAGTGGAAGTTGCATGTGCATCTCTGGAGTCTGTAGTAACGGTGCAAAGATAAACAGAGGAGCAGCACTGTGCTAATGGGTGTTAGTTATGCAGGCTCTGACGCTAGTTGACAGAATAGAGAGGCACAGTGCTGGGATTCAATTGCACCACTGAATATGAGGAGGAGGAGGAGGGAGGGTGTTTGATATCTGGCAAAATACTGAGGTTGGGAATAACTCACACACACACACACACACACACACATACACACACACAAACACAGTCTTGATGTGATGCAGCAGCACTATGTTTGCATACAGATATTTGCTTCGGGAACTAACTGTGTTCGCACAAAAGATACATGAACTCAAACACACATGCATATTAATCATCATAAGCCCAAATGGAATCTTAGCATATTCAATAGAACTTTCAATTGTGGTTCCCAATATGGGCTTCGGGACCTCTACAGGGTCAAACGATATTTATCAACTGTTTTCTTTCTTTCTTGTGAAATAGGCTACTCAACACTTCAGGGGTGCGGTCGAATTGTCAAATTTAGTTTGGAGGTTTCCTAAATCTTGAAGTGACCCTGAAGTATTTCCTCAGCAGCCATGATAGGAGCTGTTTTGATTCTCTAAATGTTTAGGAAAGGTGCTTCAATGCTTCCTTTCCTATCTCCTTTAACAAAGGGTACACTGGACTTTCCTAAGTGAAAGGAAAGGAGAAATAGACGCCCCACAATTCATTGCGGCAGCGATATTTGAAGTGACGCGCCATGCACGAACGTAAACGTTTCAATCCGAAATAGAAGTAGAAGAAGTAGGAGAGTATGAATATGACCCAGAGGAGACGCACGTCATCATGTAAGTTACCATTGCATGTGAAGCATTTACATCTGATGCCACACTCTTGTAAAACACACTGCGCTGGGTTTTTTGTAGTCCATCTTCGGAAATTCGGATTCTCTGAGCACCGCTGTCGGCTTTTCCGAAGTCCTTTCAGTTCTCCTTTACACCTTTCCCTGACCTCACGACGTTTTCCACTGAGGTCAAGGAATAGTAAATAGGAAAAGATGATAGGAAGGACAATCCGAATCCACCCCAGCACTTTTAAAACATATAAGAATCAAACAAACCTTAACAGTTTCACACTTAGGTTTATCTCTTTGGGGTTTGCTTGGGTGAAAAGGGTCAATTGCCGAACTGTTAAGGAAGAATTAATATAAATCCAGAACTAGCTAATCCAACTAAAATGTACTCTAGACCAAAGAATATAATTATTTTCTTTAATATATGCTTGGCAAGATGAGGAAAACCCAAAAGGCCCTGAGTCATGATTGAACATCTGTTCAATAAAATCTACGCATGACTCCTCGATGACTCCACACACTGATCACCAGTCCTTATAAATTGAGACGGGTGTGGTTTATATGTATGTTCAGTATGTGTGTTGCAATGCCATGGTCACTTGGGTGGTCATAAGGTGAGGAGCATCAGGTTACCTACCGTAATATTTACAGTTACATCAGGGAAAAGTTATCTCTCTCCCCATGACTTATTATGGTGTACGTTTTCCTCGCAAACACACACGCACACAGTAAATAATAATGCAAATGTAATAGTTCATCGTGACCCCCTGACTCTTCCAGCAGTGTGAGTCACTTATATCAACAGCTGATGAAACATCTCAGCTCAACGCACATCCACGGGCTGCAGGGGGATTTTCATGCAGCGATGCAATCTCGCTTGTGTCATGTTTTATTCAAATGTGCCTAACACAAGGCCCCCTGTTAAAACTGATATTGCTCTGAAAGGGAAAAAAATAGTGAAGGTGAGGCCATATTTCAAAATGCTAAAAATGTAGGTTAAGATTTCAACAGATCTGTAGTTGCCAAGTGAAAGCACAGGAGCCAAACCCGGGTACGGTGGAAAACAAGCCTTGCAGGGATTCGCCACGATCAACATGATTTCAGTGGCGTTCCGAGAGGCTTCCGTTTGAGCCAAGCCTCCAGGTTTATAATGTCAAAGTGAGAGAAATGGATACAGATTGGGGCTTTTGAAATGACATGTGTACTTTCAGAACCAAGAAGTATTGGTAGAGGTCAGCAGGATATTTAAAAAAAGGTCATGGAGTGTGTGGATGTGTTGGGAGGGGAGAAGTGAGTTAATTAACTCATACTTTTATAATGGCATGTGGCGCTCTTATCCCTGAAGATCCCAAAAGAGCTCTGTTCAAAGCTCTGGGTAGCACATGTAATCCTCACAGCTGAGAAGTGAGTCATCGTACATACACGTGGACACACACACAAAAAAATTTGTGTTATGACACCAGTGAAGACTTTATGTTTGTTTATTCCATAACCTCGTCACCCTAACCCTTGCTACTTGTGTGGTCACGATCCTTCACAGATGGTGGCTCCGACACCTACTCAAAACTCTTTGTGTTCACATATGTTATTCACTTATTTAAGAGCACAATTGATTTTAATTTTGAATACTTATTAACCCTACTTACTGTATGGCTGTTGTGGCTACTGGAGGTGGGCAAAACACCAGGATTTCTATGTATCCAACATAACCAACAACCAACCAATAACCAATTTTTAAGGAAAATGATTTGTCAAAGGTTAGCAATCATTGTTAGGAGTGGTACAATTTCTACAGTACCTTCCACCTGCGAGACCAGGGTTTGTTCCCACCTAAAAACATACATAGGAAGCAAAGCAGAGGGTCTGAGGCATTTCCCTCCTTCCTTCTTTCTATTCCAGCCAAGAGTTCTCTCTTTTGTCATTTAGCTTCTTTTTTTTTAGATCTACGTGAATTGGGTGTGTTGCCACAGTAGACAACAGCCTCCTTACATGCATCAAAGTTTGCTGTGAAATAGCTCAACTTGGTGCTCCTCTTTCGTTCGACCATCAGGTGTTGGCTTGGCGCTTGTAGTCAGGGTTGGTGGCGCAACACGACAGAAGCAGTTGAGAAACAATGAGTGCATGCACAATGGATTGTTTCCACACACATACTCTTTCACAGCCTGGCGTAACCTGGAGTAATAATACTCAAATACGACCTCTCGGTTCATTTTCGATTTCCAAGAGGCATTACCAGCGGACGCAGACGAGTCATGTGACTTGTCTGTTTAGTGACGCGAAAATGTCAACAGACTAGAGCAGGGAGGAGATGCCTGTGATGAGGATTCCACAGTGTCTGTGAATCAGTGTTTCCGTTTTATGTGGGAGAAATTTGAGAATATCGGGTACTTTTAGTCAAATGCTCATTCATGTTTACAAAAGCCACTTCCGTCCGCGTCATGGTATTAACCCCGCCCATTATCATATAAACAGGTTGTGATTGGACCGGCAAGTTTTCTGCTGGGGAATTCACTTCCCAATGGAGGGGATCGAGACTAGTATTCTGGCAGAGCAAATTTAAATAAGCCCCCACATTTCATCTGGCTCCCAGGCTAACTCCTTCATGTAATGGTTGCAACATAAAGGAGATAATACTGGTATTGATCCTGATGACTGTAGAATACATCCTCAAAATCGAGTCATGCTATTGGTGTTTTGGGAGCCACCCTATAGCGGCTACATTTTCAGGGACAAGCTACGGAACTATCTTGCTCTTGCTTGCTTTCTTTATCTGCCTTGCAGATGTCTTTCATGTCTCTCATCTGCCACCACCGCCTGACATTCACACTCACCCTTGCACTTTCTCCCATTTCCCCTTATCATTCCCTTCAGTATACAGTTTACCATCCCTTTCATCCTTGCTCTCCACCAGGTTGTCTGTTGGACAACAGAGCCTACCTCGGCCTGCGTCGATCATTTTGATCTTGGTCGCCTGTTCTGAATGATGGACTGAGAAACCCTGCTTTCGACCACATCACAGTGACTCTGATGTTTTGAGAATGAGACATTTTGCATGCTATTTCACCTATAAGCACCACGTCGGCTAGACAAGAAATTCAATATTTTACTATTAATGTAACCTTTGAATATTTCATAACATTAAAACTATTCACATCAGCCTTCTAAAGGAAGAAGTGCTCACAAAGGAAATACCTTTCTTCCCGTTCCTGACCTGCTCATCCAGTCAATCAAATCCCCACAGCACCACTTTCGCCTCTGCTACTTCAAACATAAGCATCTCTGGAAGTAATGTAGTACAACTGAGCAAACACCGTCATCACTGGCGTCAGTGTCTCTTTGCGGCCACACACACACACACACACAAACACACACACACACACACACACACACACAATGTGTATAAATGGGGCCTACAGCATAGGAAATTAGAGTGTGTTTGGGGTCGAGCGTGCTGTTAACAAGGTAAATAGTGCTGAGGGTCACTGTGGGGTAATAGTGCTGTTTATCGGGAGGGACCAACCTGGTTGTCTGTAATGAGATTAAGACAGATGGGGAGGAGCTGGTGGAAAAGATAAAACGAGGTGGAGGAAGGGGAAGACTTCGCCTCGTCTAGGAGGTTAATCTTCAAATGCAGAGACAAAACGAAAGAGATGAATTTACAAGGCAAAGAGGAGAAATATATATATATATATCTCTAACCATTTCTCTCCCTGTATATTTAATGACATGACTGCTCTGTGGGCATCTTGGCTTGTCAAAGCAGGAAAAGCGCAGGTGGAACATAACTGACGGCTGTGTTACACTGAAATGTGCCAGCGAGCAGCGTGCACCATGGCAGATCCCTGAAACTGGCACACATTAATGGAATGCTGCTATTTTTAATGTGATTAATTTTCAAAATATCTGCATGAAAAGGGATTACTGAATACTTTTGTTTTTCAAATTTGACAGATATTGAATGGGGCTGAAGCAAAACTCAATGCCGCAAACCGACTGAGCTCTCTTAGTACATATTCTCTGTCTTTTCTCTGAGTCTCTTTCAAGTGCATCAGTTGTGACGTGCAAGTCAGATGAACTGGAGGCTCTAAAAGGCCACAATGTGACTTTAAATATACATTAACGGCTTGTCTTTGCCCGTCAGCCCAATCAATCAACTATTGGTCTGAAAAGATATGCACAAAGGATTACATTCATTATTGGTTCATTGATGTTAGTTATTCACCAATTGCCCATTGTGTTATACTGTATTTTCTGATGCTTAATGTTTTAGGATGTTGAATTGCACGGATGAACGAGTGAAACAAAAGCATGCCCCGGGACCGCGGGTTGTTATTGTTCTTTGAACTGTCTATTGTTGCTTTATTTGGTGTTGAGGTCGTGAAACTTCCATCTATGTAATTTCGTTCATCTTGTACGGCAGCATTCATCCTGCGGTGCCAATAAAAGTTTTATAGAGGATTATATAGAAACGTTTACAATGGACTGTGATCAACACAAACAGTTGCCCTTGTTAAAATGCAACATATTAATTATTGCCGAGTGTTATGCCAGAGTCTAAATGAATTGTGTGTCAAATGAATCAACACCCTGTCAAGTTGCACGACGAAAAAATAACAGGGAGTGTTGTTAAAACTGTGTTTGGTTTTGGACGAGATCCATCCTTTCTGGCAAGAAGAGAGAGAGACGAGATAGCCATTAAAACACGCACGAGAATCAACAAATCAGTTGTCCTCGCTTCATTTCCTCTACCTTTGTATCATTGTCTTACATCTCCAACCCCCTCCATCTCGTCCTCTTTTAGCCGCCTGCTTCCCTTAATTTCATTATTTTCACCCTCATTTGTGCGTCCTTCCTCTGTCTACCTTTCTCTTATCTGTCTCTCTCTTTCTGCCTGGAGCACAGTTGTATGTTAATCTGTTGCAGGGGGAGAGCAAGGTGTGTTGGGTTTAATCATCCTGAGGGCTGGCTGGGTGGCGGTTGGAAGCTTGTCTGCTGGGACTAATTGGAACAAAACGCCGCCTTGTTCTCAGAGGGAAAAAAGCAAGGCCGAGGGATGAAGACAGAATCGTGTCTGCAACTGCAAGTAATTGAAGGAGTGTGGTAAGATGAGATGTGTGTGTGTCTGTGTGTGTGTGTGTGTGTGTGTGTGTTTGTGAGTGTGCTATGTGTGTGTGTGTGTGTGTGTGTGTGTGTGAATGAAGCATGTTTGTGAATGTGAGGGATGTCTGTGAGGATGAACGTCATCGCCACGGAGAGAAACAGTGAATTGAACAATTTGACCACAGTAGAATGGCAAAGGAATTAACACTCGTCAGGCCCGGTACTGGTAGAATGACTTCACTTGGCTTTACTGGTGGTGGTGCCTACACAAGCACTGTTAAACAGGAAGCAACTAATGCTAAATATTTTATTTCACATTTATCCCAGGACATGGCAGTGATTAGCTGAATTTCTGCCCAGACACAAGCCTCTCACTTATGTTGTTGCTTCAGACACTTCTGTCGATGCGGTGTGTCGATGCAGCCCGCATGGATTCAGCACAGCTCTTGGCCGATGGGCAGTGGCTGGACCGTTTGTCTCGCCATTCAGTTTCCTCGTACAAAGGCATTCAAGTGACATACATAATGAATGTTAAAACAATAATCAGCGCAGACAAATAATAAATTAAAGTGGAGGGGGGGGGGCTTGATCTCACACGATAAGGTAAACTGGCAACAGGAAGGACCTGCAAATCAACAGTCGGTGTTTGGATGAATGTTTGCGCGACTGGTGTGTCAAATGTTCATTGGCAAATGAATCCAACACCTGATTGGCTAACTCGAGATGGCAGATATAACAAATGTAAACTATGTTTTAAGAAATTGCTAACCGACCTTACTTAGCATAGATTTTCATGTACAGAAGTTATTTTAGCCAGCAACACTAGTTAGTTTATGTTATACAAAGATAAAGTTATGTCAGTATCTAAAGTTGCTCAGGAGCTGAGTGTGAAACCTTTTTTCTTTTGAAAAACACTATTTTTCTTCTGTTATGAAACTTTCTTTTTCTGCAAAATGCATTTGAGAGCGTCACTTGCTGCCATAACTTACATAATAACCCAGAGATGACATTAGGAAACAAGCTAGATTTCTGGTCTAATGAGACATTTGTCACAGTATTGCCAGCTTTCTTGGATGAAATTCGAAAGTAATGTGGAAAAAAACGCAAACTTAAAATAACAATTTCCAATAAAAAAAAGAATAATCTCAAACCTAAGACCTCTGTAAACCCATAGAAAGCCCTGGTGTCTGTGTGTGTGTGTGTGTGTGTGTGTGTGTGTGCAGCGGTGCTTGTCCGACAGTGACACATTAGCGATCTTCCCGCTGGAAGATGTGATTAAAGGAGAGGTGTAACTCTCTCTCTAACTCTGTTACTGCCACTGGGACAACTGCAGCTTGTAGTGCCACTCTAGTGTCACGTTCCCATTTAAGGTTCCTCTAAGTGGATTTTGATGCAGTGAAATAGAACACAGAGACCCGTTCTCACCTCGCTAATAGAATCTGTGTTTGGTGGAACACTGAGGAGGGCAAATGATCTCAAGCCCACGCTTATCAGTGACGACCTTTTAGTTTTATTCCGACCATGAAGTGCGGCTAAGAGGTAGTAAGTGTAGCCAAATATACTCGAGTCAAAATCACTATACTGCAAGTCCATATGAGAAAGAAAATAAATGTACACACATATCAGAACAATGTGTTTCCCATGTCCACACTGTCATGGTGAAATACTAAAAATGTATTTGATAAACGGCACACAGTCATCTTCAACAATGCATCACTTTGCTAAATGAAGGTCCACCATCTGCTCATTGAATGCTCACACGTTATGAGTTCCAACAGGTCATTGCAACCCAAATAGTCTTGTTCTTCCAACGCTCAAAACAAATGTTCAAATTTCGAGAAAAAAGAAGAAGTGATAAACCTTGTCAGTGCAGCCGCATCTGCTCACTAAAAACAACATAAGTTTGAGAGTGGTTTAAGAGGAAGGTCCTAGCTGAACTGGACAAGTAATTATATGAGAGGAGAGTGTAACACTTTGATTGCATCCACTATTGCATTGCATCAGTTGTCAAACGGTGGCCGCGTGGCACACACCGTATGTGCCAGATGGTAGAAGTGGCCATAGCACATTGGCTCGGATGAGACTTTCTGGTGAGAGAATATAATAAAACTGCTCAGTGCAGCATAAAGACGTTCATATAAACCGGGGCAAAACAACTGACCTTAAGCAAAACAGTCATGGGGAGAGCTGCTCAATCCTCTTACTCCTCTGTTTATGGGATTCCTGTTTCCTGTTCTTCCGGACCTACCCAGCTCCTCTGACCTGTTCAGCAGAACTCTCAACAGAGAACCCGACTCCGCCCATCACCTGAACCACACACCTGTCTTTACTGCCGCTCCTCATCCCCACTAGGCCTCTGCTTGAGCACCTCTCTACCAGAGTTTGCCCTCACAAAACCAGCAGAAGAGAGAAAAAGGCCTTGAACCGCCTGCAACATTTTGCAACTCCATTTTTAACAAAATACTTGATACAAGATAAATACTACTGAAAAAAGAGCACGGCTATATTTCCAATGCTTAAAACGATAATTCGAACACCGGTACATCCGAGTCCACCTTGAACACAGCGACGATGACATGGCAGTGAACTGTGCCACATCCTCTCGCTGCTCATAATTGCTCTCCACTTGCCTTTAATTAAAAGACATAATCCCATTAACGAGCAGAAATAGGATTAATACTGCCTCAGACTCCAGCTGCTGCTGCTGTAATGAGCGCGTGCGCGTATGTGTGTGCGTGTGTGAGTGAATGTGTCTAGTCCCCCGACTCAGACATATCACCAGTACCACATGGGTGATGTGGGTGAGAGGACACGAGCGAGAATTAAATATTAAAGGACGGATGGACGGAAACCAGCATGTGCAGGCCTGAACAGGTAACGAAGATCAGCAAACTACTTCCAGTCCAGCGGATGAGTGGCCTATTAATGTTTTGCATTGTTTGTTCTCATTTCACTTGTGTGCGTTGACGTATACATGATGATTAATCAGCGATTACGTTGATTAGAATTTTGAAGACGAGAGGTCACGGCCTTTTCCGCAGGGACACCGTCCCTCGCCGTCGAGCCGAAGGTGAGAAACAATGACCGTGAAAGAATGACATGTCAACACAATGCCACTATTGTAAGGAACAACAAAGGCCGCTGCTGAGCCACGAGGATAAGAGGACACGCTAACAGGGGAGCGTTCAGTGTTCCTGAGTCGATTATGTTGTTGTTGCCTCACAGCAGCGCCTCCCTACATCTGTCCTGTCCTCTAATGTACCTCACACAAACCGGCATTATCCTTATTCTCTCGTCTGCTTTGGCATCATCTCATTTTCTGCATCCCCCCCCCCTACAGGACCCCCATGGTGGTAGTCGAGAAACTCTTGCTACGTCTTATTCTGCGTCTATATGAGTCTAGATGAGAATTTATGCTTCATTCGAAGCATTTGTGGTAAAGTTTGAATGCAGATTTTGTCATATCAAATAAAAAATGCTTCAAATAATGTTGGTCATTTGTTAGCCATAGAAAAATACGTACACTACAAGACTCATCTGGTCACACGAAGGAGCAGCACTGAACAAAGACATCGCTATTTGTTCCTGGATTGAGGAAATAAGTTGTTTGTTTGAATGTTATGAGCTTTTACCTTTTTGCCTCTTGCCAGAGTTGAAGATCTGTGGATTTTACAGCGTAAATATGACCATAAGAGCCAACCCCTGTTATTATAATCATGTTTCGACCCGGAGCTAGATCATAATAAAATGCATAAAAAAGCAAAAAGCTTTACAATGTCACTCAGTAAATCTGAGCGACCTTGTGTATCATTTTCCATGGTGTGGTCAGTATGCCAGCAGCCAACTCTGTCCGTCTGTCAAGTTCGTGTGTGTGTGTGTGTGCGCGTGTGTGTGTTAGTGCTTGATGTGTCAGGGTTTGAACCAGTGAGCGGTAGAGTTCAGAGGGCTTGTCTGTGCTCTCTCCGCGGGCTTCTCTGACAAGACAGTGAAGTGACAGCGGCAAAGCACTGACACATCCCTGACAACTAAGGTTAGACTGATAAATGGAGCCAAGAAAGGCCTTTTGTGTGAAAACTGGATATGTGTCAACATCACCCCCTCATCCCCCAATTACAACAAAAGTTTGAGTTATTTCTCTTATTCAACACTACACAGATTCTAAAGCGTCATCATATGGATGATTATATAGATACCGCAAGATGCCTGACTCTTCTTTGACATGAAATGGCCGGATGAAATAAATACAGTTTTTTCTATTTCAAAATGTCAGCTATCGACGGCTTCAGTCCCAGAATCTTGCTATGAAACCTGCAGGCTTCAGAACATCAGTGAGCGAGATGAACCCAGGGAGCCTCAGAGCGATCAGTCCATCACCACTTCCATCCTGACCCGAGTCTCGAAGCGGAGAGATCAAGGACTGCTGCACATACCACATCCAACGCCACCAAATACTTTACACTAGTCTCCACTAACTCCTACTCACACACACACAAGCGCTTTGTACGTGTGTGTGTGTGTGTGTGTGTGTGTGTGTGAGGATGTTGAATTGGAGTTTTCGACCACCACAGATGCTGTCGAGAAATTTTGAGATAAGCTGTTGCCCATATTGTTTGTGTTGTGTGGTGTGGGCCAACTTAAAGGGGAATTACGCTATTTTCAACCTGGCCCTTACAAATGTGGGTGTGTAAGTGAACGAGATGCCACAACGTCAGCATTTCCATATCAGACCATGGTAATCCCTGATAGCTCCATGTAATTTCCTGTGGCAATCTAGTGACAAAATTAGGGATTGCACAGATTTGAACCATTGCTAGTGTTTCTGCTTTTTGATATGATACTCCAACTCAACAAACTCAGCTCTCCAGCTCTCTTTCTCTCTCACTCACATCTCCACCTCTGTCTTCCTGCAAGTGACACTTGTCACAGTGCGAGAGGTGTGTAATGTTGGCAGACTCTTCGCAAAGACCAGAATAGCAATTTACAGAAGAACAACTGGCCCTTTACTGAAAGAAAAAACCCAGAAAACACTTTAAGTGGACATTTCATGGACTGTTGCAGTTGCCCAGTAAGACACCCTCGCCATGTCGCCGTTGCCGGCTGTGAGGTAATGTACTGCACTGATTCCATGCGTTTTGTAAATATTACTCGTTTACACACCCACATTTAGAAACTAAGGGCCCAGGTTGGAAAAATGTCGGAATTCCACTTTAATATGAACGCAGAAGCTAATGCACACCGAAACTCCAGAGGGCGGTAGGAACACAACGGATGTAAGCAAACATTGTGACGTCAGGTGTCCGTCATACACACACATTAGAATGGATGTTCCCAGAAGTGTGTGTTGAAAACGGTGATCTTCCCAAGAATGGACAATCTCCTGACCAACGTATCACTGTCAGCGCCGAGTCCGCACAAAGCAGCACTCACATGGCTCAACTGACCGAGTACGGGCATTAATGTGTACATGCGAGAGTGACAGTGAAGAACACTTTGTTCGTCAGACTGAGTTAAGTCTCAAGGTCGTGTGACACTAAGAGAGAGAGGAGGATGTGGGAATTTCTCTTGCAGTTGGCTGACTCAACAGTATAAGAGTCCAAAACACTCGAGACTGCACAGAATCCGTGACGACGGTGTCCGGCCTTGAGACTGAAAGTTTAGATGATACGACAGTAGAGTGAAAGAAGTACGAAAAGACGAGCTGATCAGGTCCTAGATAAAACAAAGACAACCTGCTAACAGGGCTGTTGTGAGACTGAGCTCATAGGCCAACTGGTGCAGAGTACAGATGTGCATTTGTAATGCAAACTGTTGAGCTCTACAGAAAAAGTGCGGAAGGCTCTGGAGATACACAGTACAGGGTCAGAATGGGAGAGTTTCACATAAATCTCTGCGAAAAAACTAACAACCGGCTCTATCAAGAGTTCAAACCTTTCAAAAATGGAAATTTGGCCACATTAGTCCATGACTGGGATCACATACTGCCACTGGTGCGGAAATAAAAGTTTGGTTAACTGCTTTATGGTTTCCAGCCTGTGACTCTAAAGCCCTTTCAACCACACAGTACTTTCTGAAAAATCATGAGAGGATTTTTTTCAAACTTCCTCTGTCACACAATGGGAAGGAATTCACCCTATATGGATTCACTTTCAGCCAGAGAGGACTGTAAACAGTTCTGCACGTTGAGTGTGTGTCAGCTGAGTCGAGGTTGAATTGCCCTTCTTTCACACCGCATAAGCTTACGTCTCTGCTGTGACTGACATGATGGAATATATACCAGCGTGCGTCAATGCACAGGCTGGAAAAAAACACCCTCTGATGCTGTCTGCATAGAAATGCAGCCCAGTGTAAGGCCCCGGCATAGAGATTGCATAATAGCTCATACATAAAACATCAAGCTATGTATATGCAATGCGCACACAGACGGGCTGGCATATGGTGTAACCTCCTATTTCCTTCTTTTTTTCTGCCCATGCCACAGAAAAACCCACAAGTCCATCATGGAGCTGAATGTACATACTGTGTGTGCATTCTGGCCTTCATGTGCACATGTTCGTGTCAGACAATGCGCCCTTCTTGGAGGGAGGCTTGATTGGAAAGTTGTTGTTTTTTTTTGTTCTCTCTCTCTTCCCCCTGCTCTCTTTCTCAATCTTCCTCCAGCTCACGTTTTTCCCTCCACCTCATCCTCTCTCCGGACCAGAGAGGAAGCCCACAGAGTCAGTTCAGCACATGTTCATCAAGTCAAGGTCTGCAGAGGACTCATAGGAGGGAGGATTAGGATTTAGTTGGCTGCAGTCCGAAAACAATAAGGGGGGGGGGGGGAGCAAAGACGCAACCAGGATCATGTTTGCTTTTAGCAAGGCACATGTGAGCTGATTAAAAAAAGGCGGGGGGAGACATTGGAGGCAGCCAGAGTTTTCCTCAAGTGTTTCTTGTGAGTCACTTTGGTGTCTTTTTCACAGATAATGATGGCACACAGAAAAAAATAAAGAAATAAGGCCACAAGAGGACTTTAAAACTCCAGGCCATTCGAGCTGAGGTCTGCGGTGGGAGGACATTGGGAGAGAAAAAAAATCTTAACAATCATTAAAAGTGGTAAAAACTTCAAAGTCAAACTTGCAGATAGTTTTAGGGATAATTATGAAAGTCGGAGCTGAGATTTGTCCCATTTTTTGTATTTTTTTTTTATTGTGCTCGTTTCACTCCGCTCGTTCCTCCTCCGCCTCCCTGTCCTCGGGTTCACCTCGCCGGCTTGTTTTTCCCAAGCTGTCCTCCTCGTTACCTAGCTAATCCCAGCCACTGTCAAGATTTAAATGCTGCTTTCAGCGTGTGCCATATTTTCAGCATTCGGCATTCAGCATCATTTCCCTGAGCCCGACTGACAAGGAGAGAGAGAGAGAGAGTGGGGCGGTGTTGGAGAGGAGATAAAGAGACACACTCCCTGGATTACACGCACACACACACGCGTACACACATAAATATGCATATGCACATGCAGGAACACAGTGTATGAGCCTCTATTTAATTAGCCCGGCGGTTTATCAGGGTGATCAAGAGTTCAACACAGTGAAGTTTCCCATAGATAAAACTGTGTTTGGGGAGGCCGGGCCTAATGAATGTTGAGCAGCACAGAAGAGGAGGAGGAGGAGGAGGAGGAGGAGGAGGAGGAAGAACTATAAGCAAATGAGGAGAGGATGACAAGAGGGCGCCTCGGTTTAATTGCTTACCTGATACTTCCACTTCCTCCTTATTATCCTCTCATCTATTACGGCAGATGAGAAAATTGCCTCTGACAGACACATCCAAAGGAGAACTGCTTTCTTTAACTTGCCAGGAAAGAGTTGAAGGTTTATGATGACAGTTTAACTGCGATGGTAGCTGACGGTGCCTGCTTTCACTATTTAGACATCCAAGAGCTCTCAGAAGTGGGGCGGCTGATTATAACTGTGTTTTTATTGCTGTTTTTTTTGTTGTTTTTTGTTGAAACTCAATAAAAGCAGCAACTGCACACTCAAATCTGAGCAAAATTTTTTTTTTTTAATATGCAAGCTGTCCTTCGAAGACCTTCTTCAAATAAGCACAGCAGTAAAAAGGGAAGAGAGAACATCACTTGATTAACCTCGATGAGCAACGATCGTGTCAAATGGCAGAACATGTGTAAAAGAGAATTTTAGTCCTGCATGTAATAGAGTGAAGTAAAAAAAATAAAGACCACAGAGTTATGGAACACTAAATTTATCATAAGCAATATACATACACAAAGTTAAATAAGCCGCTACAGAGATAGATGCTATGTGAACATCAGGTTACAGCCATCACATAAAACAGAACACATAAAATCAATTATAGTTTTTTTCATAGAATTGTAGTTTTCCTAGGAGTGGATCCAAAAAAGCTCTTTCGGCCTTTAACTCCTGTCAACATCAGCCCCTGTACGAAGAGCAATCTGCTCTGTGCCGTGGAACCTAAGGGAGGAAACGGGGTGCGAGTGGTTATTAAAGTGACAGGCTATATGGGATAGTTCATGTTTTTGTCTCCAGTGGAGAGTTTGTCTCGGCTAATTCTTCGTCTAAGGGGACAGGTATTTATACCAACATAGATTTTATCACACGGGCACTTTATCAAGTAGACAATTATTTTTTTTTTCTATTCATGCATGAACTCCCATTACTGGAAATACTTGCCCTGTCCTGGGATGTCGAAGACCATTACTTCTCCAGGTATTATAGAATTGGCCACAGTTGCCACATTGGACTTAGTGTATGTATAATATCTTTAACTTGAGCTTTAAACTACATTTTTATGAACAAAATAAAATATAAAAAGCATAAGTGTGCTTCACTAGTTATGCCATAACTCATTAGCCATCAGTTATGATACTCACCTGTGTAGTCGCTGAGGTCCCAAACAGGGTCAGAAAGACATAAAGGTTGAAAACTGACGGGCGAGTCAAAATTATTTGCACAAGAAAACAAACTTGAAGGTAAAATGACCCAGACTGTCTGCTGTGAACACCCACCACTGCTTACAGCCAGATTCCCAACTTTGGCTTTTTACCAACATAAAACCTGCTGTAGTTGTCAGACCTTAAACACAGGAGAAGTTTTTAATGAGGTAGATTGTTGAAGCGACGTCTTTCTGATATTTGGAGCATATGCTGCATGACGTTTGAAGTGATTTAGGGAGGTTTTTTTAAAATTTTGGACAGTCTCTATCGTGGCACCAACAAGCGGAGGAGGCATAGCGTCCAGCATGTGTCGTTCTGGACCAGACAGGACGAAAAGTTTTTTTGCATTTGCCAACATGGAGGTCTGCTTGGGCCCAGGCAGAACTGAATTCATTTAAGTATAAACATCAGGCCCATGTTTTATTGTATTCTTTGTTCGCAAGCTGCAAATTAGCCAACCCAATGTCACAGTTGTGTCCAAACAATGCAGCGATGCTCCTTGATGACACGCCGCGTCTCTGCCAGCTCTTATTGAATGAAAATTAATTCAATACGAGGTCATTTGTGGTAGAGCAATCTCGCCCGATGTGCCCCTGCCAGCAACAGGGATCGTTTCCTCCCAGTTACAATGTCATCACATCCAATTAGGGGAATGACAAAGAGGTTGTCAGCATTTTGGCGAGCTAGGAAGTGAGAGGAAGTGTCATGTTACTGTCTGTGTGTGTCGCCGCCCCTCAACCTCCACCACCAACAGAAAAAATAAAATCATTCCGATTTTCCAGCGGCTGTCTGGCCAAATCATCAGAGTCCACCGGGGGAGGAGAAACTCAACCATGATGCTTGTTGGAGAGGAATGTTGGGATTGTCATCCAGAGGGTATGGATCGATGTTTAAAAGTACGGTGGGGCAAGTCCTATAAGTGTCATTAAAGTGAAAAAAGGTAATTAGGTCCAATCTTGTAGTTTTCAAAGACCAAAAGACAAAAAAAATTTAAAAGCAAAAAGCAAAAAGATTAAGACAGAAGGCCAGCTATGGAAATCAATCATACTGTTCAATTCAAATCATCCTGTTAGGTTGTCCAGAAAAACACTGGCCTCATTTGCATTGGAGCTCATACATATAATTTCAAAAAATGAAGAGAGAGAGAGCCACAGAACCAGGACCAGAAGATCTCATCCAAAAGTTTTTTTTCTTTTCTCTTTTTTTAAGGACACTGACTTCAAAATCAGCAGTGCAGCGTTTGGAGAGGCTTTGATGAGCAGTTCACAAAAAGAGCCTTGAAAGCTTGAGATTCCTTTCAGACGGAGAGCTGGCGCATGGGGAAGGGAGAGAGAGAGAGAGGCAGCCAACATACACCGTCTGCTTCCAGCACCGGGTAGACGCTGATCACGCACGAACACACACACACACACACACACACACACACACACACGCATTGGTCAGGCAAGGACAACAAAAAAGGAATGTGGGTTATTCGTGAGTCTACAATATTACAGAACAGCTGGATTGAAATATACCAACCAGAACACACACACACACACACACTAAGCATATATAGATCTGGAAACTGTATTATTCATGATATTCATTGTTCTCCTCTCAACACTGTCGCTCCATGACCAACCCCGGCCATTAGGGGTGCTGTTGGTGAGAGTTTAGTGACCCCATCTGGCAGGGGGGGATTGGTTTAAACTCTGAGCCAAGGCAAGAGGCGTACAGTACAACAAGAGGCAGACCACCCACCAGCAACAGCCGTTCGGATTGGATAATCCATCGCTCGGTCCAATTGTTAGTCATCTTCCTCAGTCGAAGAAGCTGGTCTTTGTTGTTGAAGGGTGTCTTGGTGCAGTGTGTGGGCTTAAGCGTACGGCAAGGAGGAAATTGAAAATTGCTGATCCCCGTCTTGCGAAATAAAGAGCTGCAGCCCACAGCAGGCTGTCAGCTCGGTCATGCCACCCACTCGGACGTCTCTGACGTCGTCAGTGGAAGTGCGAGGCTTTCACTGAGACTTAAATCGAGGCCTTCGGCCGGATCTGATGAAGGATTTCCGCCTGCTTCGAGTCACGTGTGAACTTGCGTTTGTGAGGACGTTCAAAAAATCCCCTGTATGTACATTCATATTCATATGTTATACTTGTGCTTATGTAAAGTCTCCAGTGTCTCTTTGCTGAGGTTAAGGGTTCCGTGAGAAAAGATAGTCAAAAACATCTGACTTTTAGAATAAAATTCAAATTGAAAACAACTGCAACAACAACAACATAAATAAACTCCCGTGATGCTGGAAAACTTCTTATGGCTCGTCCAGAATATTTCATGCATGGTTGAATGTTTTCCAAAGCACATAAAACCCTCAGTAGCACCACTCGAACATAACGCCACAGCACTGCTCTCCTCATATGACCAAAACACTGATCTGAAGATATATGAAATCAATTAAAGATCACGCATGTTTCTGCTGCACACAATTATGCTGTACTTTTTTATATATATATATATATGTTTTCTATACCTTTTGCTATTTTTTAGAAAATAAGAGTTTTCGTTTTGGTCTCAAAAATATTGGAGAAAAAAAATGAGATTAGAAGTTTGAGATTTTCTTTTCAGTAGTTTAGTAATTTATTATTTATATTAACTATTTTGATTTTGCTCTATTTCATGAATTAATGTATCAACTTGTTTTCCGTATAATCCCAGAGAGCCACTTACTCATACTGTTCACATGAAAGCCCTTTTTGTTTCGAGTGTATTGCACGTCTGCGAGGTTATGTTTGCATGTATGTTCAACTGTTGCAGGGGAGGTTTATGTGTACGTACTGGTGAGTACGTGTCTGCCGTATGAATTTTAGGTTAAATGGGATGGACCGTCCTGCCTGTGCAGTTGGCCGGCACTGAGACTCCACTGTGGATCTGGAGAGGTTGTCTGAAGGTAGAGGAAGGATTAGAACACTTCAAAGCAATGCTCACTTCTAAGCTGGCTGATGCAAAAGCCGCTTTGTGTAAAATGGACAGCCGGCACTCCAAAAAAAAAAAGAAAAAAAGCAAGAAAAAAAAAAAGCCGAGGACATTCCAACTGTACTTTCAATTCACAGATATTACTTGAATCAGACCCAACTTAAACAGTGGCGAGCGTGTGTGAGTGTGTGCACTCCAACTTCAAATGAACAAACTCTCAGAGGAATTATGGTAAATCATATCCTGACCACGCTTACAAAAGTTTTTACCGAAATAGTTCCTCAAAGTCAATACTTATTTTATGGGATTAAAGTAGTTTTTTTTTTTTATTTTATACTATGTATATTTAAATGTCGAGCTAGATTTACATGTTGTCATGTGTTTGCTTGCTGCAAAGGAACTGCTAGAACATTTTTATCACACTAATACATATCTGAAATTTAACATTACAATCAAATGATCTTAAAATCGTTTCATGTTAACCAACTGTAAAATACAACTATATATATATATATATACTTATTTTTTTTTTAAACAAAATTCATCATGTTAACCAAATCAGTCTCAAACAGACAAAGTCTTCGTCAACATGTGTCTCATATTCACTTAGTTGAGCCTTTAAGATTCATTTATTTTTCTGACAAAATACCCCCGCTCACACACGGATACAGAGCGATGGGCCGAGCTCCTGGCTGTCAGTGTAGTGATATTAAGACGGGGAGGTGGGAGGCTGATGGAATGGCTGTGGTCAGAATACAGTGGCCAGCAGGGCCGCTTCGGTGAATCCTAAATCACCGGGGAAACTAGCCCGCCGCTGTGATGGATGTGCCTGGCAACGCCCCGGATCAGGAAACCTCCATTTCGCCTCGAAGAAGAAATATCTCAATGCAGCCACGGCCGGCCGGGTCATAAACTTACTCTCCACACAAATACAAAAAAAAATGCACAGAGATGCACGCACGCACGCAAATATACATGAACACAAAACCACACATGTAGTTAAAAAAGAGCCGGCGGGGTGGAAGCCGCGCAGTCCAGCAGATTTATGTGAGCAGAGGTGCTGTGGTCAGGTGAATTGATTGGATAGCTGGCGAGGTGGGTGGGTCGCACGGCCTCAGTGGCCAAGACAAACCGTCTCATTATTCCGGTAGGCCGGCCGACTTGTGCTGATGAATTATATCTGGAAGACAAACTATAACAACCGCAATAACAGTTCTCCCCAGCCCGGGAGACATCCACAGTGAGGTTTCAAACCTTCTCGCAGAGAAAGGATGAATGAAGGGGCCGCGAGACAGATCCCACGCACCAGCCTCCTGACGTCAGAGTGGGCGTGGCATTCGAGTCAAGGTCCTTTCGACTACTTCATTTATTTATCACTTTTTAAAAAAAAATCTTTTGTGCTATCGCGTGTGCTAACAGAAATATTAATGTCAATGGAATACCACTGACAAAATGAGCGGCGTGTTGTTGTTTTTTTTTACATTTATATTCTCCACTGAATTGGAGTGAAAGGGCTCACGCACGACCGGAGAGAAGCGTGTGAAACTGGGGGAAAAGAAGCTTCAACGTTTCATATGACTTTCAGAAATGAATCCTTGCTTCTCATCCTCTGTTGCAGGCGGGAATGTGACCTTCAACTTGTCGTCGGCTGTTGCAAAAATGTTAAAGACGAGGCACAAACAAGCTGGACGTTGACCAGGCCCCTCAGAAATCTGTTGTAATTGCATACGGAGACAAAATGGAGGAGCACTTGGCATCGTCCATAATGGGCGCATGTTATGTTTATCCAAACAGATTAGACTTCTGCCAGAGGACCCTCTTGCCAGCTATTCTTCTCTTATTCCACGCTCTGCTTTTTTCAGCCACAATAACTGAAAAAACTGTCCGATCGCATGAGGACAGCTCTCATAATTAGTGTCGTTCAAGAATCAAAATTTAAAAAAAAAAGATTGTGCTCCGGTGCACCAGAAAAGGGTGTTACAGTTTTCAGAAGCAGGACACAAGCGCAGAGTGCAAATTAACTATTATAATTAAAGAAAACAAAAAGAGACTTACCGTCTTTCAGGTAACAAAAGGGAAACATCGAACAGAACAAATCCAGGATGAGAAAAAAAACGCTGGTAACCAAAAACACTATGAAATATGACACAGGCATAATAACCAGGAGACACAGGGAACCAACCAAACAAACTGGCACAGACAAAGTGAAGCACAGCGACTAAATGGACACAAGAGGGCAACAGGTAACAAGACACAGGTGAGACTCATCCATTGTGTGGACAATCCCCGGGGCAAAGAGACGCCAGAAAAGTAAAGGTACCAAAAACACAGGAGAACCGGAAGTGCAGAGACAACAGGAAATGGACATCAGATTAAAACATGACACAACAACAACACTAGAAACGAGGATTAACAAAAGTAAATTAACGGAGGCAAAGAGACACCAGGAAGATTCAATCTCAACAGAGATGGACAAGGGGTGGAAATCAAATAAATAAATCAAAGTCCACTAAAAAGTTGTCTTAACGGTTCACGGGGAAGAATCATGACAAAATGACATGATTGCGAACGTGTAAATGGTTCTGTAAAAGCACCTTTTGCAAATGTTGTGAAGCATCTGATGGAAGAATGTATATGAAATGAAAGACACTAAACCAGCTGGAATTAAAACCACGTTGAAGTCATCCCTTGTGTTTCTTTTCTTTATCCTAAAGACCAATTAGCAAACTCAGCCACATCTGGTTTGAGTGAAAACATTATGCTTGAATATATTCATGAAAATATGTGGAATAGAGTGGGATGTCCTAAATGATTCAGCAGAAACAAAGCTACTTGATTGATATTTCAGCAGTGCGTAAAGAGCAGCCGGGGTCACAGTGAGCCCAGCGAGCACGGCCTAAAACCTCCCAGCCTCCTACAGACATGCCCAACTGTTCTTCTTTCAGCCTTTTAAAACTGTAATTATCCTTAAAACCAGATTAACCGAAAATATATATTTCCATAACAGAAGAGAAGAGCTGATTACACTGATGACTAATTCAGCAACTCACCAGCAGGAATATTTCAGAGGCCTTTTGAATCTGGCTCCATTGACTTTTATTCACGGGAAATCTCATTCATCCCATTGTAATTTTCTCTGTGATGGACGATAACCGACTGGTAGTCACACTTTTAAATACCTGTGTTCAACCTTCTGTGCGTAGGTGTAAATTTGTTTTCCCAGACGCGTGTGTCTGGGTGCAGAGCCAGTCTGTCCCGACTGTCTGAGACAGCTGGCCACTCTGAGGCAATCTGAGAGATCACTGGGCGTGTCGTCCTATTTCTCTTCATGTCAGGCCGCAGAACCAAGAAATCCGCGGGATTAGTGCATGGTTTGTATCTGCTGACGGACTGGTGACAGGCCAGATCGAGGGGCAGGTTTCGTATTCGGCGCACCACGCCCAGCAAACATGTGCACTGGATTTGGTCTTTTAAAGGCATTAACAACTGCATTTTATATACGTATATAAATATCTATATCTATCTATATAGAGTTGGGCCTCAGGCGGTCAAGGCATGATGTGCATCTTGACCACTCGAACATCCCCAAAAGAAACATTACTGCTTTGAAGTCATAGGAAGATTCAAGCCAAATTTGGATGAGTGTTTACGATATATCTACTTTGCTTGTGTAGAAACATCTACACAAAGCACACACGATACAAGTTCCCCCTCGGTCTGGTTTACAGTTCCGAAATCCTTAACCAAGTGGGAAACCACATAAAACACATTTTTCAGATGCCGCACGTCAGGTTGATGACAACGTATCAAAGAGTAATTACACCAAATGCGGTTTTAAATGGCTGCAGATGTCACTTTCCATGATATTGACCCGCGGTGCTGCCGGCTGCTCTGCGTCTCGACCAGCAGGTAGGCAGCACCGTCCCGTCCCCGAGCCCGTGTGTGCATGGCTGCATTGATTGGGTGTGACTACTCGGGTCAGGGGCCAATTCGGGGTCAACAGAGGGTCAAGCGTGTTGTCCAATAAAACAGCGGGACCTCCAGACTGGATCCGGCCAGTATCCCAGCAACAGGCCCCCCAGTCCCTCCACCCCCTTCCCCTCCGGACCATGGGAGCACCCTCCCGGCGGTGATTGAGACTGCAGGGCTCCATTCTCTTTTCATCAGCGTCCATTCATCTGTTCCTATAACTTGGCCCAGATGAATTAACCTGAACAATGGGAACGGGGGGTCTGTAAAGCGTTCGCCATTGTCAACATGGAGAGCAATTAAACAAAATGTTCAGTTTCTACTGTTTTCGGGTGAAAACTATTTTAATGCCGGACCTTTTGTGTCCACGCTGTGCGGGTCAGGGGAAGGAAATTAAACACTTTTTGGTTACACTTTAACTCAACTGTTTGGCTAACCCTAACCCTCACCTTTACCCTAAACATTTAATGGTTTACTAATTATCGGTTGATTATATATACATACACACACAAACACACACACACACACACACACACACACACACACACACACTGTATCACAAAGATTAGTGAAATGCTACAAATACTCTTTCTCTCTGTAGGCAGAGTATTCACATTAAATATAACCCAATATTGTTTTTTTGTTTGTTTTTTGTTTTACAATCTCCTTTCGTTCAACGGTTTTTAATACTATACATACACATTCATACTGTTTTCCACTTTCTAAACAACAAAGAAATATCAACTGGACCTAGAATAAACAGTTCCACCTCAGGCATGTGTGTTGGTGTGCACCTTCTCTGTAATTTATGACTTTAATGTCACTGAACTTAATGCGACCTTACTGCACCCCAGACGAGTACACTCAGACAGGGTTTACTGAGTAAATTCAATGCTGCACCATCAAAATGTCCCGCTAATATGTTCTCAAGCTATTCCAATAAGTCATTATATTAGAATAACATGTGACTTGGTATCTAAGAATGTCAAGCGAATCACAAAGTGATTTGAAATGAAGAGGAGTCAGCGATTCCAGGATTACATGCTTAGTTGAATTCAATAAACCGGTATATGCTGTAATAGGAAACCGCAGGAAAATCCATACTTACCACATTAGCTGATAAAAAAATGTCTGCTTGCCGCTCTGCAGGACTCTGCTAAATCTATTAAAAACACTTTGTTCTCCTGCTAATTCCAAAATAATATGCTGATTACAAAGGAGCAATAACAGACAGCAGTGGTAAATCATCTCGTACCAATCAAATAGTTATTAAAAAAGACCACGAGCCACGGATCATTAACGTTGTGTGTCTGTAGGGACAAAAATATGAGAAACAGACAGAGGAGCAAATGCATTCGTTTCGATGGTATTTGCATACAGAAGGTTGTTAAAATCAGATGGGGAGAAATATCGGGCTTCAAGGGGAATAAAACACATAAAAATATCACAAACAGATTTAAAAAATTGTTGAAGTCTTCTCTGCTTCTAGCGGAAACTCAGAAATTGACCTGCAGTGCGACGTTATCGACTGATTCATCTTATTATCTAAAATTGATAATAATAATAATACACTTTGCTGATTTAATTCAATGTAAATATTGAAAAATAGTATGTGGTATTTATAAATCCTTATTTTTTATATTTAGTTAAGCTAGTCAAGTTAACTGAACAAAAATATTTTAAAATTATAATAATTGAAATTACAAGCTGGGGTTAGCAAATTAATCAGTGTGAACACAAATAACAGCATATTTCATAAGCAAGATAATCACCATGAAAAAAACAATTGTTGAAAATGAAAACAATTTTGTCTTTCAATTAAAAAAACGTACTGATATCACATTGTTGGGGGGGGCTTTATTATTGTTTGTTTTACTTTGAATAGCATTAAAGTTACTTTTTACAACAACTTTCAACTTCATACACAGGAAAGAGAAAATAATGAATCTGATGAGACACAACAACAATAACAACAGCATAAATCGTAGCCAAGCAATCGATATCCAACACAATGACACCTGCAGTGAGTTATGGTGACGTAAAGTTGATTAACTGATTTATGATGACGTGGCGGTTGTGATAAATTGTCCCCATGGCGACAAGCATCAACCGGCCTACTGCGTACTAGCCTATGTTTTTGCTTTCATTTCAGTTGATATTTTCCCATGTGTCTTCTTTGTTCTTTAAGTTATATGCGAGCGATGCAATAATAGCTCTCGAGCATTACGTGACTGTACCAGTCACCAGTTCAAATAAATACATGCAATTGCCCCTGCTCCAACACGGGGCGGTCCACAGAGAGCACTTCCGGCACACCTCCAGAGACCCCTGGGGAGGGGCCCGACTGAGCACCAGGCTCGGCCCCTGGGGTCTCGTGACCAGGAGCATCCATCCACTGGATCATGACACTAATGACTGTAATGTGTGTCAAGTGTTTTATACAGCGGTGCGACCTACGCAGCCAGTCCCCGCTTCCTGAACGCCTCCACAGCGGTAAGGCTTGTCCTCCCTGGTGTCCACTTGAAGTGTGTGTGTGTGTGTGTGTGTGTGAAAAGTTAGTATATGTACATAAAGACTGTGATTTCTTCCTCTGCATTCCAAATCTGATGATGATGATTTTTCTTCTCCCAGTCTCACCAGATTGCTCAGAATAGGTGTGCGTGACTGTGTGTGTAACGTGCATACGTGTGTGTGTCCATGTAAGCCTTGGTAACTGGGCCAACTGTGCTCTCCCTCCCTCAGAGCCCCCTGAGGAAGAAGAACTCAAACGTGCCATTACATCCTCCTCCTCTCTCCCTTCACTCAGTTCCTCACACACATCCTCTTCTCCTTGCAAGTGTTTGCACCTTTGTGCGTGTGTGTGTGTGTCTGTGCGTGTGTGTGTGTGTGTGTGTGCACGTATGCATCCCCCCCCCCCCCCCGTGTGTAAGGTTTTGATTTTGTTGAGACGTGTGTCCTCCTGCCTTGTGTGTGTGTGTGTGTGTGTGTGTGTCTCATAATGAAGCCATATGGCCTGTCTGTTAGTATGCGAGCTGCCAGCACTGAGAGTTTTGACGCTGGCAGAGCTCTGAGACGAGACGTGAGTGGCATACTCCTTCCTTCTCTTCTGTTTTTGCAACTCTTCTCCTTTCTTCTTCTTCTTCTTCGCTCTCCGTTAGTTCCCTTTCCTCTCTGCTCCTCCTCCTTCCTTCTGTCATCTCCTGCCCATCACTCTCCTCCCCTCCCTTTCTCATCTCCTTCTGTACTTTCTTTCCTCTTCTGCCCATCTGACCCTCTTTTTCTCTCCCCGTCTTCTCCCATTCACTCCCATCTTCTTTCTCCTCTGTCTCCCCCTCCACTCCTCTTCCTGTCTCTTTTTCTGCGCTTACATCCTCTCGTCCGTCCTCCGTTCCCTTGTCCTCCACATTAGTCCCTGTTGTTTTTTCACTTCTCCCTCCCTCTCTCTCTCAATAAGATTAACTAGTGTGAAACAATCCATTTCCACATTTTTCCTGTGAAGCCCTGAGAGGAGACTGTGGCCTGACCTAAATTTACATGTTAGAGAGGGAATCTAGATGACAGCACATGGAGGAGGGAGAGGGAGAGAGACCAAGAGCCGAGCAGGGGGCGGCAGGGGCTTTCTTTGGACAGTAAGCAAAAAATAATCTATGTTTCCGTTCAGATGGAAAACTTTAATTGGAAAAAATATGATGACAAATTATGTCTATAATTTATAATTATTATTTCCCTAAAAGATCAAATCTGAACCAGTGGCTGTGCTACGTGTGGGTTTGACAATGGAGCTGTGTAATAGTTGTTAGAACATATAGTGAGGGGGAAAAAATGTAAGAAATATATTTATTTTACTTGGTCTGTGTCTAAATAGATTATTAAATAATTATGATAATAGTAATACTAATACTAGAGCTGTATAATGATGTAAATATAATACATAGTGTAGATAATACGGGAACAAAGGCAAAAGGGAATTTAAAATTAGATAAAAAAATGAATTTGAAAATAGGTTTAAGTGAGGCCAACATCACAATTACTGGTTGTACAGTAAGAAACTTCAATGGTACTTGGTAGTGCCCTATCCACAAGGCCAAACATTTACTTCCACCAGATCTGGATAGTTATGTGGATCCGCACCAAATCGCATGAACTCATAGATCTCAACCACATATACAGGTCAGATTTTTTTTTTTTTAACACCAAGATCCATGCATGATTTCCCAAGAAACTGAGGAAATTGTGGAAAACTGCCTGTCCTGCAATGTTGAGGTAGGTGATTTAAAAAGAAATTAAAAAAAACTACTGTATCTGTCCCTTTGAGTGGATCCACTCCATATTTGGACAGGTTCTTTCCCGGCCCGTGCTTCATCCGTCCTATAAGTTTGGTGCAAATCGGTCCTATGGTTTTACATTATCCTGCTAATAAACAAACAAACAAACCATCATGACCTCCTTTGCAGAAGTAACAATGGAAAACTATGCTGTTCAATTTTGTGACTAAGATTTGAAAAATGTACTTTAAATGTGTACAATGTCTGTTGTACACATTACTCTGGACTCTGTGCTCTGAGATTGTTGTTTTTAGAATATACTGTTTAGATATTTTATAATTTTTAACATAGTGCAACATACATGTAGTAACAGAAAAAAGTGTGTACGAATTACGCTATAGTTTGAACCATCTATGTGTAAACCGTTGTATTAGTGAGAAGTTGCTTTGCGTGAATTTCAATATTAGGTTGTCATTTAAATATACAGAAGAGTAATTTATTCTTCTTTTTTCTTTCATTACAGAGTATGGTGAGGCTAACCAATGCAAAATGCCCGTAAAACAGTACAAAAGAGCACAGGTTATACAAAACAACTCCATCCTACATCTACACCAATTAGGTTATTTTTTTAAGTTGTGATTAAATGTCAGGAACACTTAGAAAAAATTCAGGTTTGTGTACCAAAGCCCACTGAGATTACAGCAATTATAACATAATGCAACAAAGTAGTTTAATATAATTTAATTTTAATTTAATTTTTAAATTTGATTTACATTTTAAGAGTATGCAATGATGCATCGTGTGCCTCAATCAAAATAGCAAAACACATGTATATATGTTATTGTATAAAGAAAACTACAGTTATAATTTAACTGCACAATCATCTTGATGTAATCCTGAACCTGTTGCAATGTAATACATTTTGTTGCTTACTATCTGTCAGTTAATAATCAGTTTAAAATGATTTGACTCGAA
The DNA here is from genome assembly GCF_022379125.1 of Scophthalmus maximus. NCBI lineage: Eukaryota > Metazoa > Chordata > Actinopteri > Pleuronectiformes > Scophthalmidae > Scophthalmus > Scophthalmus maximus. The sequence continues at coordinate 14,000,430 of NC_061528.1, read as the reverse complement.
CCGCATAACTCAGTGGGACTTCACCATGAGATGTTGAAGACAACCAAGCTGTATAAAATATAACACTACATGAAATACTTTCCACATAACAATATATATTCACCACAAATATCAAACATTGTAAAATGCATGCGTAAGGAGTAAAGGAAAAATGTATGTGCCACATTACGGGACTAAATCAACTGTAGAAATTAGATATATACATGTATTTATTTTTTATATGAATCTGTGTATGTTTTTTTGTGAGTGTGTGAGGTTCTGTTGTTTAAAAAAAAGACTATAATTCAGTAGGAGAACTTTATCCAGGAACTATCTCTTCTCTGATTCCTTAATCTGTCCATCTCGGGCTCTCTCTCTCCCTCTCTCTCTCTCTCTCTCTCTCTCTCTCTCTCTCTCTATTTTTGTCTGCCATGTGTCCTCCTCAGGGAGCAGAGGAAGAGGAGGAGGAGGAGGACTGCTTCTGCATGCATGGGTGTGAGAGGAAGATTCAACACCCCTCCGCTTGCTGAGACACACATGGATGGCTCAGTTCGCTGTGCGCTTGTGTGAAGAACACTCACGCAATGGCACGACTGGAGTCCCAGCAAGAAGGGAGTGGGCCTTCCTCTCCTTTGTGTGTGTGTGTGTGTGTGTGTGTGTGTGTGTGTGTGTGTGTGTGTGTGTGGACTAGTTTGCTAGCATGACACTGCGCCTGTATGCCGATGCACGTGTGTGTGTGTGTGTGTGTGTGTGTGTTTCTGCTCCGGCTTGGTGGCAAGAGTTAGGCCTCCGTCTTTGCCAGTTGCTCCCGTATGTGGGATGGCAGCAGCTTGCGTGATCAGAACAAAGCAAGGGAGCATGACAGAAAATCCCTCACTACCCGGCCTTTAAAAAATGCAGGAGGCCAACGCACGCAGAAGCAAGTAAGGTAAATGTATAAATTATGGACCGAAAAAAGTCTGCTTCAAAAGGAGGGAGAGATCCCCCACATGAGGCAGCAAACTTTATTGCATGTGAGGAGAGAGTGGCCGCAGCAGCTGAGTGTTTGCAGGACTCTTGCTAAATAATGAGCCAGCATCTTTCTGAAAATGGGCTGTGGAGAGCTCCGCTCCCAAATATTTGGCATCAGGCCAGTGTGGTTGAAAAAAAAGCTGTAATGAGGGAAGTTTCTTTTGCCTGATCCTTATTTCTTTAGAAAATATGTCAAGCATATTTGTAGGTCTTTATTAATGTTCTTTCATGCAGATTTTGCATTCTGAAAATCGCACTGCACATTTACACAAGTCACATATAATGAATGTTGTAAATTCCTTTTTAAAAAATCTTTAATAAAGAAAAATCAAATTTTCACTTACAAAAAACTCAAAAATAAACGTATCAACAAAACATATTCAAGCGGATATTTTATCTTTTTTTGAATTGTCTATTTTATTATCTTTTATTGTCTGGCTTTTTTGTGTCGTACTCTAATCACTATCTAAGTAATTTTCAATGATCATTGTCTCTGTTTTTGGGTTAGTCATTTCCTGTCCTTTTAGATTTTGACTGTTTAGTGAGAAATATCAGCTTCGTTAAACGATGTTATATTTGAACCACGGTCCAGCATTACAGAGAAATAAGGCCATGAGAAATTCAATGTGCAAAATGTTTAAACATTGCAATAAATTATATTTCTTTTCCCCTAAAGCAATGAGCAACAATGGAGTAGTTAATAACAACGTCTATTCTAATATTGTATAACTTTATTTAAAGTGTTTGCATTTTATTTTACCTAATTTTCTGGGTTAAATGAAACAATATTTATCATGCCATTGAATATAGCTCTGACTAAAACATACTTTTCTTTTACATATTTACTTTTTTCCTGACCTCTCCTGTAACTTAGTGACTACACACAACAGTTCACTAGGAGCAGTTACTTTGAAAGCTTGAAACCTTTTTTTATAATGAATACAATTAAATAAATCGAACACGTTTTGACTGTGTGTAACTCCATAAAAAACCCGTACAGGAAGCACGATGATGGCTCAGCCTTTGCAGAAAATCCAAGAGGCTACAGGCCCAATTTTTAAATCATATATTTTTCAAAGTGATTCTTCCCAAAATTTGTGTAAAATTTTAATGGGTTTTGGGGTTTTTAACTTCAGAAGTGAAGAATTTCCATAAGCTTTTTAAGTGCACACCAGTAATTGTGTCAAACGTCATGTTTTAAGTTACAGCGGGACCGGACATTTTAAAAGCAGAGTCGTGAATAAAACATTAGACTATAATATACTAAAAAATGATACTTTTATTTGGATCCATGAATATCTTACTTTGTCCCTCATCCTGTTGTTCTGATGCTTTGTGTTCTGAAGTCACCTCGTAGAAACACACGACCAAGGGTTTCATGTCAGACTAGCAAATGATGCAGCCGCTTCCCTTTTAAGCACTCAGCGGCTGTGTGTTCTGTCTTTTTTTTTTGTGCAAATGTGCAAAACTGTGTGTGTGTGTGTGTGTGTCCGCGTGTGGCGACGCATGCGCATGCTCCCCGGCCTCCTGGAGTCCTCTTTAAACTGTGCATCGAAGCGTGACTAACAAGTCAGCACACGAGTCGGCCCTCGCCCACCATGACATCACGGCGTCGTTTGGACTCAGACGCCGCCTATCATCGCTCAGGCAGCGTCTGAGGAGCTTCGCCACGCAGAGTTTGCATAGTAACACGCCACGGCAACACACTTTGTCTTTACGGCTAGCGGAGATGAAATGATGCATCACGGCTGCTGGTCAAACCGCGTCTCTTTACAGTGTGCGTCTCACTTAATAATAATAATGATAAACATGCTGTACATCATGCAAATGATGGAGAGGAAACGATTTAGATGTATTGTTTAGTCATTACAGACAATTACAACATGAACTGGATACAACTCGCTGGAGTCCACGTTAGAGAAGCACACAGTGCCATCAGCTGAGCTCCACTGATATTGTAGTGTAGGGAGAGTGAAACTTCTCCACCAGGACATGACTCAGGACAGTCAGCAGCAGAGAGCGTCTCACTCACACCGTCGCTCACGCTGCTCCCCGAAGCCGGACACATCCGCTTGATGAACATGCACAGACACATTTCACCTTCCAGAGGACTAAATACGGCGCAATACTTGTCCCTTCACCTATTTGTAGGTGCAAGTTGTAAAAAAAAATCGTATTATATATATATTGTTTGATACGAACGCCGGTGAATTATTCAGGGATTATTTAATAATGCAGAGAAGTGAGGGGGAGACTCAAAACCATGGCATTGAAAAGTGCTCAGCCTGGCTGCCTGGAAGCTCTTGTCACAGATACAGAACACGCCATATGTATTGCCCTGTTTGTTTGTCATTCTGAGCCACGCTGTACCTAGACACACAACCATCATCCACACTTCATTTTGCGCCTATAAATATATATCCTATTACCGGGCAAAGAGGAGAAAATGCAAATGTGTTCATTTGCTTTTCCCAGAAGCTGGAGGTCCCCTGGATCCACCCAGAATAGAACATAAGTCAGTAACACTAAGTGCCCAGATTGTGTGTGTGTGTGTGTGTGTGTGTTTGAATTAATCTGTGCATCCTACAGATACGGGTTTGACGCACAGACAAGTGCTATCATCACACTGCAGCTGCACTTGTCACCGAACAGACAAGGCCCCGAGAAAAGTAGAACTAAAGCTGAGATTATATAACATCCCTTCACACACACACGCACACACACACACACACACACACACACTCTGATCTGTTTAGGTGAGTCACCACTTCTTAAAGCACTGGTGGGTGGTTACGGCATCGGGGTTTAAAGAGGCAGCATATAGCGTGGAGTCAATCTGTAGAGCAACAGGGACAGACAGAGAGAAAGAGAGAGAGAGGTGGAGAATAAGACGGGTAACACGGCAAAGTGAGAGAGATTGAAAGAGTGTATTTCAGTTGTGCTGAGTGTGTCTTGCTGAGCCGGAGGGCGAGGAATCATCTCACATCCGTCATGGAGGCTGGTTGCGGGGTCAAACTCAGTGCTGTGGCGAATGGCCCTGTTATCACACAGCTTTACATTCGCTGCGCTGCCTTTTCTCAAAGGCAGCAAAACAGGGCTGGAAGACAACCAAAAATAGAGACGCCCAATTAGAACTGCTGCCGAAGCTTTGATGGAATTAGCAGTGAAAAGGGGGCTTGCGTAACCCACCCGCCCAGAAGACGACAAAATGTGCAGACAGCATATGCAATGTCCTATTTACTGCAGAAAACAAGTCCTGGGTCACTTCTACGGTGTGAACAGACAGAACACAAGGGGCCTCCCTCTATCTTGTTGTCTCTTTTTGGAACACAGATTTTTTTTTTTTTGCCTTCGGTTACATCGAATTCGACCCTATGAGAGTTTGTCCAGGAGTTGGTGTGTAGCCTGCAGATATGCAGTTGTGCATCCTGCAGTATACGCTCCACATCAGCAGCAGCAGCCTGGTTGCCTCAGGCAATGCGACCTCACACTGCAGGAAGGAGAGACTGTCAGACATCTTTTTTTCCTGCCTTCTAGCGTCAAACAATGACAGGGCTCAACTATGGTGTTTCAATTAATTAACACGCTAGAGTAAATCCGATTTCTGAATATTCAAAATAAACAGTGAAACAGCATATATAAACAGTGCGATGAATGCTTTTGAATTTCCAGGGCTTGGGAATAAAAAAAGAAGGTCTTTATTTTTAAGAAGAGTTTGAATCAAAACTCTAATACTGAACAGCTACGCCTCCAAAAATGTCACACACTGCGTTTCCAAACAAGCCACAGGCTGCGGATGAAAATCAAAAAGTGTGAACTTTATATGATGAGACGAAGCTGTACGTTATTTCCTCTGCTGTCGCTTTGAGCGTTTCCTTTTTTTGCAGGAAAAGTTGTTCTGCCCCTCTGTAAATGTTGTATTCCTCTACCTTTGTACACACACACACACACACACACACACACACACACTCAAACACAGACAAGCTTACTATCACTTTCTGCCTCCTCACCCAGACTCCTCATGTTTTTCGAGCATTTGATATGGATTGAACATAAAATACACAAATGGCAAGTTTCTTGGTTTCCTATCACGGACATAAGGATGAATCTGAAACAAAGGACTCGGATCAATATTTTAGGGTCAGCGGGAGATTTGAAAAGCTGTCACGTTCTGCATTTTGACGTTCAAAACAAAGGAACTTTAAAAGGCTTTTTTTAAAAGGATGGGAATTGTGTTTTTGTCAGATGTTACATCAGAGGAAATTATAAGTTAGAATTATAACACACTCTTGCTATAGGAAATATATATTTTACAAAAAAAGGGGGGGGGGGGGAAGAGACAGACTGTGGCATTGAATGGGTTAAGTCAATGGGGCAACGACCCTACTGATCCCGACCCATGCAGCCGGAGAGAGAGAGAGAGAGAGGGAAGGAGGGAGCGAGGAGTTAGAGGGGAGCGCTGGGGGTGGAGCAAGTTGGGCAGGAGGAGGGGGGGACGGAGAGCGCCGCTGAGCATGTCTAATCGGACAGGACAGTTCCTGCTTATTATAGAACCAAGCACGGATAATAAAATCTGAATCAAACTGCCAGCCGAGAGCCGCCAGAGAACTTCCTCCTCTTCAATTTTTAAAACCTTGGAAGCACTTGACACTGAGGGGGATCAGATTACGCCAGTTTGCGTGCAAATACTTACTTAGCGAAGGCAGCACGGGCCGAAGTCTGCGCAGCCGACACGCAGGTGAGCGGCGCTGCGGCTCCGGCCCCAACAACCCGCCTCCAACCCCGTGCTAGCTCCCCCCGCCACTGCCACGCCACGCCCCGCCAACTCACCAACTGTCACAATCGGCCCCCTCGAGTGAGCACAGCTCATTTCTTTTCCGGGAGAGCGCTAAGCACAATGACAAATTCATGTTTTGGCTGCTTACAAACCAAAATGCCCAGACACACGGGAGAGAGGCCGAGGGAGCTGCAGGCCACACTTCAACTCTCCACACTTAGGCCCACACGCAGCTCATCTGCATTTGCAAAATACATCGTAGTGTTGAATATACACGTATCTGTCAAAATGTCCTTACCAGTGTTCCTGCTAACTGGGTTTTCCTAAAAAAGATTTGTGCGTACAGTAGCAAAGTTAAAACCGGTTTGAGGTTAAGTTGAAGCTGTTCATGCCGCGCTATTTAAACTTGAGAAATCATTGGGTGCCGGCCCTCATTTACAATGTGTCGAATCGCCGAATAAATAACTCCAAAGATGCAGAAATATGTCAATGGATAAAGGGAAATGTCTGTGTTATCCAACCAGACACAGCTCTACACAAATGTTGCTACGGTTTGTCACCACTTCATTTTCAAAGTTTCAAGGAAACAAGGAATTGTGCAAAACAGCACACTGTGTGATCAGATCAAGCTGTTGGAGTCTACTCCAGCTTTCCAAACAAACATAATCTTTACCTGAAGCATCTCAAATGCTCGTCTCTCGGTTGGAAGAAAAGTAAACACAGATGCTTCGCCCCCTGAAAAACCCGTTGTGGTTAACTGCATCGAGAAACGGCATCTGCAACAACTTGCCAGCTTTCACCACAGTTAGACTAAAGGACACTCGGAATGATGCACACACAGCGGTGGATTATCCCATGCACAACTATAAGGGCCGATCCCCCGGTCGATGTTACTGATGAAGAGGCAGTGGCAGAAACATAACAGTATCATTCCAAAAGACAATTTACCTCTAGCAACGACTACTAGCTACACATGTGAAATACACCAGGTTTTGATGAACCAGTTCATTGTCTTTTAAAGAAAACAAAAATTTGGAATGATGTATGACTCAAACTTTCATCTGAAAGAGCTGTTATGTCTGACTTAATGGCTTAACAATACTGGAGTGGTCCATTGTTCAAGGTTGGTTAATGTTAATTATATTGTGTCATATTTTCACTCTTGCAGGACCAACTCTGCAAACGCTCTTGAGTTGTCTGATGATTTAATTTGACATGAAGCTGTAGTGCTTTTGTTTTAGATTTAATTTCCACCAATCACAGTTGAAGTCAAAATAAGAGTCACAAGGTCAGCGAGTGCATCAATCAGTGCAGAGCAGAGAATGTCAGAAAGTTGCACTCACTTGATCCTTACAAGCAAAAAGAAAGTGAAACACATCACCACCACTGAATCCCTGCCCTGATTGTGAAAGCAGAGAGAAGGCATAACCATGCATTGTCAACTTTTTTTTATATATTTTTCAAGTGGTCTTATGATCTGAATGGATTTGGTCAAAGGTCAAATGATCTAATCTCTCTTATTATAAATTACTCTTGCCAATTTGCTTCGTGGGGCATTTTGAAAGGGGAAATAAAGTGTTTATCCTGCGATAATTCAAACCATGCAGCGCTACAGCAGTAAACTCAATCCAGGTCCAGTTGATCTGATGCACACAAACATGATGTCAGATCCAAACCGTACAGTAGTTGTGCAGTAAACTTTTCGTAAAGTTCAGTGAATATTTCCTCACGGTCCGCCAGCTGCCAATCATGTGTATGTGGAGTTTTTTTTCGGGCTCAGCCCTGACTCTGTAAGTTGTCCTGATTCACGGGCTAGAGACAAACACTACTCAGGAATTTTGGCCTCGTGCTTAGCACGTCGTTTTTCCAAATAGCCAAAGCTGGGGGTCCGAGCCCCGACCAGCGCAGTCATGAAATCAACGACAAACAATCTTTCTCCAAAATTGCTTACTGCCCCTTTAATAGTCTGTTCTATTTGTGCGTGGTATTTTTATATTTGTGGGCTCGTGAGACATATTCATTTGTGTGCACTAATTAGTTTTTTTTCCCATAACACTTGCCAACCTCTATACTATTTGACCGTCAGCCATTGCCTACCTGCCAGTAGGTGTGCCATCTGTGCCTGCTGCCCCCATCTGCAACCCTCATTTAGCCCCCCGCCATATGTTTGGTCACTGCTCTGTATCCTTTGTGCACTCACTGCATCGTTATACCACAAATGTGACTGCAGGTCTACTGGTCTATGTCCGATGCCTGTAGAAGTTGCCAAAAGGCACAGAACCCTCATTTATTCGAGGGAGTTTCACGGAGAGCCAGGATCTCCTTTGCAGGAATATCCTGTTACACTCCGATAAGACGTTCCTACTTCGATGCAGATAAGTATACTGGAGCACGTCTCGGAATGAAAGTTTAAAACAAATCTGTCAAAACAACATTTCCCCATTGCCCAATTCCGCCTCACTTTCGCCAGCTCCTTATTCTTTCTGTCCCTTCTACACAGCATGACTAACAATCTCCTCAAAAGCCTTTTTGCCGGTGGTCACACTGAGGAGCATAAAGCGAAACCAGTGGTCATAATGTGCCCCTTGTCCAACCGCAGGGTTTTGTGGGATTCACTTTGGGGCACTTCACACGTGCACGCCGCTGCGATGTGTTTGAAAAATTTGTCACAGGGAGGCTAGAAAGAGTATTCAGTGACTCAATTGTGTTTTATCTTTTAAGAATATTTGTGAATTTGCCAAGGTCAAGATCTGCTACGCGTTCGGTCAACAACTGGTTGGGATTCAGTGATATTCAGCCCAACTTGGTAAAAGTACTGCAAATTTAACCGAAGCCCCCTGTATTCTGTACACAGCATCAAGACGTGGGGTGAGGTCGAAATGTACTTCCTATCGACTTTTCCTATCTACTATTCCTTGTCTGGCACACTATTCCTTGACCTCAGTGGAAGAAGTCTAGAGGTCAACTTAAACGTTTCGCGTTTGTCCTCATGTTTTGTGCAGCTGTGATCTAACCTCCACGTTCTCTCTCCTGCAGTGCAGAGATCCAGGATTGGATTCTGCAGACAGCACTTCATGCCACATCAGCTGGGTTTTCCCCCGGTGCTGCCTCAGTCCAGGCCACGTCCAAACAGCGGCCCCTCGTCCCCCTGCCTGCCTCTGCTCAATATTCTGCAAAAATCTCAATAAACCTGTTCCTCCTTTTTCCCCCCAATCCGTGTCTGCCTGCTTGCTCCAAATACACACCGCCGACCACTAACAGTATTTTGAATTATACTAGAGAAAGTCTGCACCAATTAAAATGTATGCTTTGCAATTTTGCTTACATATTATTTCAAAACCCATGCAAACAAGCATACACATAAGCCTGCAGATGCAGGGACATATGAAGTCCAGCTCACACCGTCTCATCTGCTCTCAGCACGTTGGCAGTGCGTGATGAAGTCTGACTGGGCCCACGTGATGGGGTAATGACTAGTATGAGCAGCACCAGAAGCAGAAATGGGTTTTAAAGAAAAGAACAGCTCCGGTTTGTGTGTGTGTGTGTGTGTGTGTGTGTGTGTGTGTGTGTGTGTGCGGACTAATTACTGTGATAAAGAGAGTGAGAAGGCTTGTCACGTTGGTCCCCAGGTGGCAATGACAATAGAAGGTGATTTACATGAAGGATATGATGGAAGGAAATCGAGGGGCTTATCAGGTGGAAAGAGATGATTATGCCGTCAAAATGTAGCGCGTGAATCTGACAGCGACGGAGGGAGAAGGGCATTGTACGCTCTCTCTGTTGTTGTTCCATCTCTAGATGTGACGTTAACCTGTCTTTGTCACAGTGTCGCGGTTTCCACTGACACCGCACCGTGAACAACACGGAGAAACACTGCGGGCATTTTTAATTTGAAATGTCACCGAGCAAAACCATTCAAACGCAATTCAAATATAGCGAGAGAGCCAAGTTTTACAGAATTGTCATCACAAAGGGTTTCAAAGATTATATGGTGGAAGTTTTGACGGTCTGACAGAAAGTCTCCAACTTAGTTTCTTTGGAGCAAAGTGACGGCAACCAAGATGAAACAGGAAGTGGTGGAGAGGTATGAGGTCGAAATGGGTCAGTCAACATGAAACTCGATGCAAGACAAGGTGTCAATGAGAAACGTCCAGACGAGACCATGTGCAACACGATAGGCTGTCGTATGTGTGATGACACTGAGACTGGTCCGCACACGGCAGATTGAGATTAGATTAAGTGTCAACATCTGATCAAAATCAAGGTTAGACAACATGGGACGACGAGACGAGATAAAGTGCCACAGAGCGAATCCATCTAAAGAGAAGTGATGACACGAGAACAAGTTCAAGATTAATTAGCATGAGAGGAATTGACACCAGATGAAACAGCCTGTTGTTGGCGTTCGCCGTCTCCTGCAAGTACACTCATACCTTCCCGCAGGAAGTGAGGCCAGAAAATAACCGGACCGGGACAAAAGGAGACGGAGAAATGAAACCAATGTAACCTCGCTGTCTTCAAAAATAGACGGACGGCATTCCAAAAAGAAGACACTGTGTTGAGACGGAGTGTTTTTCCGCTTCTTCACAAGAGAGCAGAGTCTCCGAGGCGCCCGCAGATCCTTATCCGCAGACCGCGTCCTGTCCCCCTAATCACCGCAGATGTGATAACTGAATTATCTGTCTCCTCTGATCTTTCCATCTGATGGAAAAACCACACTTCCCCCTCTCCGGGGCACAATTCAACTCCCAGGGAACCGCCACCATTTCCCCGCCTCACATCTGCACCCCAGCTCTGATCATATCTCCACGGTTTAGCGGGAGGAACAGGAGAGATCACAGAGTCAATTGGCTGTCATGATGCATTGGCCGAGCGGCCAGCCACGGAAAACCGACGATTGTACTTTGTGTCATGGCTCATGAGCCGCGCAAATTTGACTCCGTGGCGAATGGTCAGCGGAGATCCAAGAGGTGAGCGAGGGGAGGCGAAAGCATTCACGTCATTGGAAGATCATTAGTGCGAGAGTCGGACTCGAATTAAAAAACATTTTCGCTTCGCCAATAAAATATCAAATACAGTAAATTCAGTTACAGTCGGCAGAAGACAAGTTTTTCTGTTTTCCTCAGAGCTTAACGATCAACACCACTTTGGAAATTCACAAGAAAAACAGCCGAGAGCAGCCAGTCAGCAGATTATACAAGTTTTAGCAATACGATTTTAGGGTATTAAATTAATAAAAAATGGAGCTTGATGTTACATGGTGTATTAGTCAGCAAGACGACATTATTTTGAAGCAGCGGTTGGATAACAGCGGGGACACAGAGCTTTATGAAAATGCCATCCAGAGTCTATATATATAATACATAATGCAGTGTATCACTGCTGTGCACTCTGCAGATTTATCTAATTCAGACTGACACTACCAATATGTATACATGCACAATGATACAGCACCATTATTTGGTTTGAACATATTTTGTTTAGATATTTTGAAATGAGCAATTTCCAATTAAGACGTGTGTGATATGCTGATATTATTTGGGTTTGAAGGAGCATTATGTATACATATGTATATATATGTGGAATTGAGGTTTTTATGGCGGATTGCAACACAGGGCCTCTTCCCTGTTATTGCTCAGCGTTGTACCGTATGTTGTGCACAAACTAACTAGACATGAGTTCGCAAGGCTGGAGAAGAGATGCACGCCCAAATGAAAAGCCCATATTTCAGCACGGAAGACGAAGTTACAGTATCCTCACCTTGACATCAGTTTTGGGTTTTTGCACCCAGCAGTGAGGCCGGATATGGTTACAGGTGCACTAGCTTTGTCAGTTTGGACAAGAGGATGTTAAAAGTGTTTATTCAACTTTAGTCCCTCCCTGGCACAGCACTCCTGTGCTCTGTGGGCATAGATCTCTCAATGTGAGACTTGGTGGTGGTTGGCATTTTAATAGTTTCCTTGCAGCACCATTAAAAACGCAGTAAAACGACTTGAGAAGGAACAGGAGACCTCTAAACGAGTATTTTTTACGGCACCAAGAACAGTTGTGAATTATTTCTCTGTTGTGACATGTTTTTCGCAGATTTTTGTTCAGCTCAGCTTGATAAAAATGCCGCCGTCGTGCTCCGGAAATATTGATCCTCGCCACAGCACTCCACCTTTCTCGTCCCCTCCGAAGGAGAGATGCAGAATGATAACAGATAGACGGTTAATGAAGCATGAATGATTAAAGAGCCCCGCAGGGAGAGGTAGTCAAACACCTTCTCCTTTTTTCTGTTTTGTAGTTTGTCATCCTCTGTTCACTTTCGGCTGACGGCGGGAAATAGATGTTTGTGCCACGCGGTGAACTTGAAGGTGACCAGGTACATTCTCAAACAGTAGATAAATTTAGAAAGTAGGGGTCGACCTCATTAACTGTGCGGGCATATTAAAAGGCCCTGGTACGTGACCTGCTCTAATTTGAAAACAGAACGAACGGCACGATAAACCAAAAAACATTATAATGTTCTCAACGTAATATGGACCATTAGACCCACACACACACACACACACTACCACTGTTACATTTCAGACACACACACACACACCTACAGTGACTCAGCTTTGCGACTCTGCAACTTTCTTTTCCTTCCACGTCCCTCCCCTTCATCTCGCCCTCCTCCCTTTGATCAGCAACTCTCAATAAACACAGGCGGGATTTACATCAGTGGCGGCAAGCTGCTCTCATCACTTTGCTGTGCCAAAGCCCTTTCCGTCAGCGGAGCATCTGAGGCGCCCAACGTGGAGGAGAATTACCTCAGCCCTCGGCGTGCAGCTTTCCCCTCGGATAGGCTGTGACCGTGTCTCGGGGCTATAAGTAATCCCTAAGTGCTCCTTATTTGACCTCGGATTGATTTCGTCGAAAGTAAATCTCACCGGGGGAAAAGCCAAACACTGCAGTGGAAGTGTGCGAGAGTGTGTCGTAAATTAGAGATTTAGTTTACGTCAACGAATCAAACATTAGGGAAACGATACATCACTAAAACCTGCTTTGTAAATGTTGCTTGTAAAGAATGAACGCAACTGTACTGTGACATTGGGCTTTTCAGAGACATTATAGTAGCACTTCTTCCAGCTGTAGATTAAATTAAATCTTAAATTAAATTGAATCTTGTTTTGTGGGTGTTTGATTGACAGCCCTGTTTAATATTCTCGCCATGCAGGATCATGTTCACTCTTGTTCACCATCAGATATCAAGCCAACGCAAGCTAAACTTGAGTCTTTGGCTGTCTTTGTAAACAAGACATTTGCTCCTCTTAGTAAAAAATACTTGACAACTGTCAATTTATTCACCAGTTATCATTTCAACACAAGTTAACTTGTATTGTTTAGGGTCACATACATTACACACATACATTTCATACCCATACAAAGTGAATTGATTTGAGTGCAACACAATTTATTATAGCTTGTTTTGCTGAGGTTAGGGGAAAAGTTCAGGTTTCTGGGAATCTTATTCGGTGTCTTGCTGAGATTTAGATGAGAAGATCAATTATCCCTCCAGCGAGGCTGCAGCAGAAGTTACCTCCAGCGAGCTGGCTAACATAAAAGACTGGAAACAAACTTTGTCTGCTCCGGATTGTTTCTTGGAAACACACAAAAGTGCACATGCGGATGTATCCTTCAGGCTGGCTCGGGGAGTTTGCACGGCACCTATCATATTTCATGTCACAACAACCTCTTAGTTATTTGTTTCACTCATGTGTCACTGCTTGAGAGGGTGGCTAGGTGCAGAATTACTGTAGGTATGGATTTAACCTTAGTAAATACAGATAATACCTTTCATTTTGTGTATGAAAGTATAACATGTGACTGTCCCCACACAATTGGTATTGAAAGAACCTTGTGGGGACTTTTAAATCCACATGATGAGAACTGTTGAACTGCTGCATGAGGTAGAAAAAAATAAGCAAATAAAAGATATTATTTATTACCAATATTACATTTGAATTATCTTGATAATATCCCAAAAATAGTATTTTTGGGGAGAGGGCTATTGCTGATCCAAGCTCCTTTAGCACAGATGTGGCCAATTAATGTAAAATGTTTAAACAGACTTTCACATAATGGGGGTCTGCTCATATAAATACTGTACGTGAACTACCGGCGCTATATAAAGAATGATCAGAATGTGTTCTTAGCGGAGCAGATGGTTGCAATTCTGCCAGCACTAACTAGCGCTGAGCGATTATGTGCGATGATAAGTTGCATCTCAGTTGAAAGCCTATCATTAGGGCTTTAATTAAAGCAGTAGCCAGGGCGGGTGACACTGTCTGCCACAGATTCCTTGCACCCATGGGAGGGTGGCGTCTCACGCTCTTTCTCTCTTTCTCTGTCAGAGCCACGTGGTGCACATGTGTGGCATATGAATCTCTTTTTCCTCTCGTGTAAGCAGCTCGGTGTACACAAACGCAGCAGCGCACACACACACTCACACACACTCACAAACACAGATGGCAGTGTCTAAGACTGGGGGCAACCAGTGTCGCCTTGTGTGGTCGAGTGTCTAGACTAAGTGCATGCGCTCGATGGCATTCAGAAACGGGATGGCTGGGGAGAGAGAGCGATGACGAGGCCCGCGAATTAAAGCGGCCTTTCAGCGTTTCAGCACGTCAAACCCATTGTCGACTCTTTCTGCTCATTAAGTTGTCCAAAGCTGCAAACACGCAGCCATATTGACGGAATGCAGCAGAGACATGAAAAATCCCACATTTGTGCATTGTAGCCCATTCTTCGCTGCTCTTGAATAATAAAAAGAATACTGTTCTGTGCATTTGACCTGAGTATAAAAACATACCACGGAAAAACAAAAAAAGAGACGGTAATACTATCTGTACAAAGGACAAGTGGATAGTGGGCTATCCACCTGGGGCGCTGCTTGACTGGCCTAGTTTTTGGGGGATGCAGATGGATTAATAAAACATGACTGGGAATAGATGTTTTACCCCAGGCCTGATTGAAAAGTCAGAGGAGGACATAGCTGCCATTTGACACTTTAAATGTTTTTTTGCCGAGGACGTACAGGTACAGTAGACCCACATACCATCCAGTCTGGAGCACCCGGGCTCAAGAGGCGCCGTCGCTATCAGCAGATAATTGGCGTCTTCGAGTTATATGGCATCTTAAATTGTCCACATACTATGGCTTGAAATAATAAGAATTACAACAATTATGTGGTTTGTCATTATGCTCACTGTTTTTCAATGTTTTAGTGCTACTCAGTTACATTGGATGTGATGATGAGGTTTCAGCGCTGACGGTTTGCTTTGCTGTGAGGCAGTGAGGCGTTCACCTCCAAATTGGATAAACAGTGTTGAACTTACAGCACTGCATATGAAGGGGTCTTTGAACTGGCACATTTCTGTTTGGTCAACTCCATCAAGAACCTCAGTCTCACTGACTTCTGACCTGCTGGAGTCCAAGCCGAAGGCAGACCGTCCCTGAAACAAAGTAAAAAGTGAAGTTGGTCGGGGGAAAGGCGTGGCAGATCATCGTCGAGGAAGATGCAATAATGTGTCGCCTGTAGACTTCAGCCGGGACTTTGTTCAATGAAAAAGATGTTCAAGATCTTGCAGTTATGTCAAGTATACAGGAAGTAACTTTTTTCACGTATGGAATCAACACTTTGAAATTAAATGAGCACTTCAACATCACATCATCCGTCATCCATCAGTACAAATCAAGTGTATAGATCCTGATAAGATTCGTCCAAATATTGAGTTTAGCTAGCCAAGTGAAAAAAGCCATTATCTAAAAATAATTGCTCTAGAAGGAATGATTGCATTTCACCTAATTCTGACCTTTTACCATCTCCCCCCCTTTTCTCTGCAGCCCACTGTCTCTTCAAGAGCACTTTGAAAGCACCAGGCATCAGCCAGCAGCCTTATTAAATGAATATACTGTTGAATTGAATGTCATCAATACCACTAAACTGCAGTCGCTGTATAAAATGTCAATCAGCGTCCTTGAGAGACTAGCAAATCGACTGCCGCCATAGAGCATGCTGAATGTAATGTGCCTTCAGTGCAGGATTTACAGAGGGCGGAAAGGAAAGTTGACTTAATTTAAAGTTACATTCAAGTGCAAAGGTTATTGAGTAAGGAACCAAAAATTCAAGGTAGCTTTACCTTTATTGATCCCCCGGTAAAGGGAATTCAAATTTTTACACAGCAGCACAAAGGTGTAGCAGCACAAGGGGAAAATGTAATAAGACACAAAACTGAATCTAAGGTGAATAAGATAGAATAGAAATACCATATACAATGACAAATACTATATATAGTAACACGTACAATGCGATGAAGGCTTTTGTGCAATATAAAAATACAGGAATAAGTGATTTTGCAGTTAGCGCGGTTTTGAGATAGAAAAATACACATTTTGGTGTATAAAGTGTATTTGCCTGTTATAATGTTGAACAAAATATGGAGGCTGTGTGTGTGTGTGTGTGTGTGTGTGTGTGCGTGCGCCTCCACATCCCTGGAATAATTTGTGAAAAGCCCGTCTCCGTACTTTATGCAGCTGAAGAATGTGACCCCCTGAAAGTTCATATACAGTAAGCGATAACATGAAGTTAACCCGATCCCTTATTGAAACAAATCTGACTGATGAACGTCATTCTAAGACAGCCTGGGTGTGCCCACTCCGGCGAGGGTGAGCTATCCAAACACCTCGAGCTGTTTGAATTAATGCTGGACGCATACTAACCACCGGGAGAAAATGAAGATGGATGACCCGGCTATGAACAACATTCCTTGGTCAGAGGTCGCACACATCACCTCACATGCAGCCTCTGACTCCCTCAACCCGTAAGCCCGTGTTCTAGATTCACTGTACACATTATACTACATTGTTGGAAAAGCTAGAGCTTATTGCTCCAAAAAAAACCAGGAGAGAACTTTATTCATTGGCATCTCATGGGAAGTAAATCAAAATATGGAAAATGTTTTAAATCCGATTGCATGTAATGCGGTCATGATCATCATCCTTGCCATTACCGCTGCTGCTCCTGAAATGACGTCTGGTGCCCTATTAGCTGTGCGTTACACTACAGCCCCGGGGAAGGTCACGGCAACATGTGTACACTTGTTCTGCCCCCCTCCTCGACACTGGGAATAAATTCTTCGCAATATCTGCAAAGTTGCAATTTTCCTGTAATTTGCTTGGTAAGGACATGCTGCTAGGGAATTCCGTGGGGAGAGGACAGCCCTTCACTGCTTCTCCTCTTTTTTCACTTGTCCCTTATTTCCCCCATGTAGCTTTCTCCATGACCCTCACTAAATGCACTGCAGACAATTACCATCTGAAGCCTGACGATATGAATCCCAGAAATGTCCCACTGTGTATGATTCTCTTCTCCAAATGGCTGTGATATTGCTCTAATTTCTTGGCTTCTAGTGCTTCATATTTACAGTGCACATTCTGGTTAAAATGACTAAATATTGTTAAGTTCTGTATGATGTTACTGCTGCGGGCTGTTATTGCAAATTGTAAAAGGTTGCTCTGGGGGGGCTGGATGGAGACGATAGAAGACTGTGGTCTAGATGCTTCTATACTTGTTTGTCTACACATTTGTCTTAGAGCTTTCTTTTTTAATGAACCACGACTTTTCTGTTAGAAAGAGGGGGGTTTTTCTTGATTGCCAGAGCTTTGCATTTTCTCCTTGCTGCTCCGCTCACAAAGATAAAAACCAAATAGTTCATATGCTACATTTGTATTGAAGGGTTATCATGAGATAAAATGGTCGGTTTGTTTTCCAAACCGGCTAGAATTGTATTGTCAGCACAGCCAGGCAGGACCAGAAGTCTGAGAGGCCCCTGCTCGCACAAAACAAACGCTCCCCCCACGTTGTCTCTTCATCATCACAAATACCTCTCCATCACAGGAACGGAAAGCATATCATGGGCCGCTGGAGTTTTGACCTATAACAGGAGTTTGTACGCGATAATGATAATAAAACGGAGGCCATTTTGCTGACACATCTGCAGCGGGTTGCTACAGCACGCTGCCAACTGGCAGCTATGACGATGATGACATATTGACAAAGGCTCCACGGGATACTGCCGGCTCCATCGCTTTGCCGGGGCTTGGGGCAAGAGTTTTTCTGCTTTGGGGTTTCGTCGGGGGAAATGTAGACAGGGTTGATGACGCCTGCGGGCCTCTCGGATGAGGATGGATGAGGACATTTGGCTGTCAGTGGCGGGGAGGCCTATCTGACTCTGTCAGAAATCCACAAGGGAACGAGAAGACACAAGGGCCCTGGTCTCAATAGGCAAATGTAGCTTTCCTTACATGCTTTCCTCATCATCCTCATCTTTCACAGGCTGGAATTTGTGGTATTTTTGTCTGCGAGTGGCTTTCTAATGCCAGGATGCCTTTTCGAGAGAGAAATGGGCCTTCCTTCAGTCATCGACTGATGCTTTCGTGCGAGAAGTGCTCTGTGACCCTTCCCGAACTCTAGCATCTTTAACAAATCTCGCTGTTTTTTTCAGAGGTAGGTGCGAGTAGGCACGTCAAGGGAGCAACTTGAGATGATTGGGAAGAACCCAAAAGAGCTCTGTGTGAGGCGGTCATTGATTTCACTGTCTTTCTCTGCCCGTGTGTGTTTGTTCAGGCCCCAAAGACCCTGAACAAACACACTGTGGGGGATGCAATCCACAGTCCAGTCCATGGGGTGCTTTATCAATCAATGTGACCTTCCTGGGCACAGATTCTCCTCTTTGCCTTCGCCCTCCGGCATCTTCGGCCCCGCGGCCTTCACTGCCCAGTGGGTAACGCCGACTCTCAAGCTCCCGCAGAGCTGATGCAATCTGTGTTCATTATCTAGATGTCCTTTAAAAAGATAACATGACGTAAGTACTCCGGCGTGTCAGAGCACAGTACATTTGCAACACACTGGCATGACATTGAGTTGTTGAGTCACTCCTGGGTGAACCATTAAACTCAGTCCTCGAAAATCTCAGGCAGAGGGTGAAACAAGGAGTGGATTTAATAAACGAATATACAGCCGTCTTGGGAATTTCGCATCCGGAATGTTTCCCTTTTCTCCTACTGAGGACTGGTTTGCCCTAATTGGGTTATGTGGGCTCAGCAAGGAAGTTGTCAAGCTTCAGAGGTTTTCATTTGTTGCCTGGGCCGTCAAATCACAGCCCAGGGCGTTGACCCCCTCGGTGTGACGCCCCCATGAGGCCCTTTAAGGTACAGCTGCCTGACGAGTCAGTCCGGGAGCCCCGCTTTCCCAGAAAATCCCAGGTTCTGAGGTGATAGGTTGACAGAAGCCAAGAGGCCACACAGATTACTATGGGAGGGTTTTACTGCCCCCTAAGGTCGGCTTAGTAGGAGCAGCAGCCACATTCGGTGCGTCCCTCTCAACTTTTAACAACTCAAAGCTACAAGCTGATGATCACGGATGATAAATACACTCTGTGAACATTCCAGCATTAACACTCTCACCTGCACACAGCCACACATGTTTGAAACTGCATGTGACGCTAATCTGTTATCACGGATCAAGTGCCAAGTGTTCCGTTTTTTTTGGAATATTCAAACTGCCTGATATTTTTCCGTGCTGCAGATGAACACACTCTGGTAAACACACACGTTTCATGTTTGTGCATTGAGCATACTCTCATCAGTATGTATTGCCACTAAGCTGCTGTACTTTAGTTAATTAGGCCTCATTTGCATTAGTGGAAATGTTTGTGTATGTGCTTGAAAATTTTATGAATCAGGGGTCGTTATATGGCTTGACATTGATTTTTTTCCGACCAATTTGGAACAAAGTCTCAGAGCTGCTATAATCACGAGGCCACCCTGCCTGCCCAGATGTTGGGATTTTACCAGATGTGGTCCACCTGCTGTGACGAGGACGCTGACTTACGACCAGCAGGTCGGAGCATCTTTCTTCTTGTCCCCTGCCTTACAAGGACAGACGGACACAGACCACAGCTGCTAATGACATTCACATGGCCAGCTATTGACAACAGAGGATGTGTTTGCATGTAAAATATACATTTACAAAAAGATATTAGAAATATGCTGCCTCCTCTTTTTTGAACCACAATGGCAGTTTTTTAGTGGGTGTGCCGAATGAGAAGAACATGCTCTGACAAAGAAATCAATTTAAAGAACGTTGACAAGTTCACAGCATATATAAAATGGAAGGTTGCGTGTGTCCATATGCATTCACGCCTGTCCATGCAAGTTTGTGTGTGGGTGAGTGTGTCTGTCTAAAGGCAGCTCCGGTGGTGGTGGCATCCTGGGGAATTGAAATTAATGAGTGTAATCAGAAGCAAACAGCGAGCCAGGCAAGGGCAATTAATACAAGCAAGGCGAGCAGAGCTGCTGGTTTGCTAGGCCAGGCATGGCTGGAGCCGAAGAGATGAAGGATTAAGATGCAACCACGGGCGATCTCCGCAGCTTTTCCACACGCAGCAGATGTCCACGGAGGGAAGGCACTGGAAGCCTGGCATCGGCGCTGCATCCGCCAACCGGCCACTCGGCCGGCGCGGCCCAATGCGAGCTGACAACCTCCTGGCAGCGTTCAGATAACAACATCTTCTCTGTTTAGCTTGAGAGCCGAGGGAAGGCCCTCACCGGGGGCCCCTGCGCCGCATTCGAGAGGGACTCAAAGCTGCACAGTGGAGCCACTATGTGTGAGAGAGAAAGACAGAGGAACGTAAAGAGATAAACAGAAAGAGAGGGAGAGACGGGGGGGAAGGGTATTGTGTGGAAGCCCAACTCAAGTACATTTCAATGTGAGGGACGTTACCCCGGTCTCCCTGTCGTGTTTGCCTGATTGAAACATCCTTGGATGCATGTGTTCCGTCAAACATACATATTTGCTTCAGTGTAAATAAACACATTGAACCCAGCTGCCTTCAGACACGGCTCTGCTTGTTGTTCTCTTTAATTGATGCTAAATGAGAGTGTCACCGCCCAGGATCCTTTCACTAAGCCCTCGCTTTGTTGCCCTGAATGGCGTTCGTTCCCCCGGCGGTCTCGCATTTCCACTGTTTACGCGAGATAATGATGCATGTGTAAGGATACACCGCCAGGCCAAGAGAGGGGCTGATATGAACTGTGACGGCTGGCTCGTCGGTCCAAACCAATTTGTGTTGAAACGGAACAATGATGTCAGCCCAGACATTGGGGGGATGTAATGAGGAGACATGCTATAGAGGCAATCTGACAGAAAATATGGGCTCAGGCCCGCTCACAGCAAGGCCTTGAAGGTCACGTAAGGTCAAACAAACACGGGGCCAAACCTGATTCTACACATAACGCAATGTTGCTGAACTCAATCCCTCTTTGTGTAATGTGCTTAAAATGCAAATGTTATTACTTTTACCTCCATCTGGAGTCTAAGTTAATCTAGATGGACCTTTCCTGGAAATGACGACTTGTTTTGTGGCAAGAAGTGACCAGACAAGATGTCGTGATGTAATGTCTCTCTCCTCAGGTATGACCTTGCAATAAACCGCAGCATACACCCCCCACTTTAGCAAAAAAGAGAAAGTGTAAAGTTGGAAAACACCAGTGCCAAAGTCTGTTGACCTCATTCCCTCATTTCAGTGCTGTTTTGGTGTGAACTGGTTCATGAAACGCCGCCGGGTTGAAGGGAAAATCCAGCGAAGTGACAAAACAACTCCGGCAGTCTTTGATTGAACTCTCCTCCGAACGCGTTTTGTCAGCTGGGGAAATATCATTGCCTACTGATTGATTCTCTCGCCGTGCATAAATCCTCGTCTTTATTGTCCAGAAAGTGCCGACAGCGGAGAGAGCGTTGTGTTAAAGCTGTCTCTGACACCGTCAGGCTACCGATAAATTACTGGCACTTCAATAACTTGTGAAATACGTGCTCTTGTGCCTATGAAAAGGCAACAGTTTAACGTGTCTCTCTTTTGGAAGCCCATTACTTTAATGGAGGACAATTCAAACTCGAAAAATTTACAGTTTTCCTCGTGGCTGTGGCCGGAGAGAAATTGCCGGGTAACATCAGCTCATTCATACTGCTCTTAGGAATTGATGAGTTTCCTCACATAATAGTGTTAAAAGGATTTTGTCCACCCTTCTTCTTTTCTTGGCCATGGATCAAAGTCTTTCTTCTGTCTGGTGTAGCTTGTCTGCCCTCTTCTGGCCTCATGTTGTCATGAGGTCATGTCATGTCGGCTTATCGCTGACGACATATACATATTTTTTCCTATAAACACATGTCACTCCATAATCACAGATTAAAGTGTGTAGGATAAGATTATTACCTGCTTCAGACAAATCCAAATGAAGACATCTGTGATCGTACCGAGTAAATGTCTATTGTAACAGCTGGAAGTTAACAGTGAAAGTGAAATAAGAAAAAAAGAAAAAAGTATCAAGATGAAATCATTGCTCATTTTGAATGAAAAGCCTAATCCAGACCACTTCAAGGACTCCTTGAAACCCCAGACAAAAAACCCTGGGTGTCCCCGAGACCCACGTTTACAATGGCTGCTGTAGACATTTAGAAAGTTTGGCATTAATGGCTCTGTAAAGCCCTCAGATTGTCAGGGTGAAAAATGGCTGTAGCATGAAGCGTTTAATATAATAATCTTTGATAAGTAATGACGCCGTGTCTGAGAGCAAAACTAACTTCCAATCAGTCACAATCAAAGTAAGCAGTGGGAGGGGGGGTGGATTGATAATTAAAGGACCCGTTTCCATGGTTCACCACCCACAAGCTATTTCAAAGAGCCATGGACCTAAGTTTTAGCATGTTTCTTTATGAGAAACACACTTCCCTCAATAGAGAAGAGAGCAAGAAAAAGAGAGAAGGGAGGGAGAGGGGGCTCGGAGTCAAAACCATCACCAGACGCCACTGCAGTGGTATTCTTTAACCCGTGCGTCAGAGCTGCACCCGTGGCCAAACCGCTTATTAAAACACGGAGAAGCCAAGTGCCATAAAGACAGGAGGCGAGCAGCTTGTTATTATTCTTTCGGAGAGGTGAACAGGCTGAGATCAATGGCTGCAGTGGTTTCCCCCACTCGCCGCAACCGTGGCCCAGTAAAGCACAAAGGGCCGTGCAGCTCCGACCCATACAGTCACAGATATTAACTATTCCAGGGCCCTTTTGAAAATGGCTGCCAAGAATAATTTCCCACATGTAACATTTCCCACCGAAGCCACAGAGTCATACCGGCGGAATCTGTGCCTCGCCAGACCCCACATGCCCCGACTATAGGATGACGGAGCGGAATCAATGGAAAACCAGAGCCCCTCCATTAACAAGGAGTCCGCTTGGACCTCGTGAGACGTATTGTAGATGAATTATTTAGTTCTGTCGAATGAATGGGCCTGTAGAAAATATCAGTTACAAAGCTGTATTTTGCAGATGACACACCAGTTAGTGAGAAAAGGCCAAAGCTGCTTTTTTGCGATGTACCTTGTATTTCCAAAACCTCATGTAGTCAGTCGAGGCCCTACATTGGTGGTTGATCAGCTGTTTCACATTATGCTGAGGTTTAATGACGAAGAGGATGGATCCTCCCCCGACTCCTGACTCTTACTTATCAGCCAGATCTTTCTGAAATGTGCCCTGAAGGCACTGCACCACACGCCACAGGCATGAAATGAGGAGAGGAGACCTGCTTCTTTCCTTACACCAAAATACAGATTCCTAAATATTCAGCCTTGATTT
This sequence comes from Scophthalmus maximus, assembly GCF_022379125.1. Classification (NCBI taxonomy): domain Eukaryota; kingdom Metazoa; phylum Chordata; class Actinopteri; order Pleuronectiformes; family Scophthalmidae; genus Scophthalmus; species Scophthalmus maximus. The sequence continues at coordinate 13,976,949 of NC_061528.1, read as the reverse complement.
TGGACACATATGGTGTGCATATCCCATGACAAAAAAATGACTGTCCAGTCTAATATAATGGAGGTTTTCTTCTTAACCACAGCTACAGAACGTGTTTATTTTTATACGGGAAATCTGAAATAATTTGAGCGTGGTGCCGGAGGCTGTCAGTCTCTAATGATACCAGCATCAAAATTGTCTAAGGATATGGAAATGATCAAATATATGAACACTAAAGAAGAGCAGTACCAAATAGCAGCCATCAGATTTGGGCTTAAAAAGTGACGTTTATACCCATTCATACATTTTGAAAATGACTGACGGGCTACTGATCAAGAGGAACCTGTGATAACTCCAACCTAATTCTACCCTACGTCTTCCACAATCCGACTACAGAAATCACAAAAAGCGCAGCGCATCAGATGTAGAATCTTTGCAATAACCCCAGGCTCATTTATGATGCACAAACTGGTGGTAAGGAAAAAGGGAACTGTTCTCATTGATGATTATATTGATTTTGTTCAGGAGCTTCAACTTGTGCATCGGTTGAACTGTGAGGAGGCACTGGACTGCACACAGCATGGCCAACTATTGTGATTCAGAATAATGTTCAGACTGTTTTGGATGAGGCTGAATGCGGCAAATTTACATTGTGTGGCAAATTACACTGTGACCCAGGATATAGAGCACAGAATAAAACCCACAAAAAACATTTTGCTTACAGTTGTGTACTACGTTATCAAGATGTTACCAGAATGAAAGATATTCCCCCACATTCATGTCACAGTATTTGCCCAAAATAAAGGTAATACAACAACACAAGGGATTAAGCAGCATGCAATATTCGGCATTAAAGTCACAATCATTGTAACTGTCTGTGGAACTGAGAAGATAAATATGAAAGACAAACATTAAATCAAAGAATATAGTTCGATAAGAGCCATAAACATCAACGGCCATCACCAACATTATAGATGTTCTGATGTATGATACACAGAGCACAAGTGGACACAAGTATTAATATAATATTTATATTTGGTATGACACATATTTACAAGGGCGTGTCTTTGTTCATATTTTATCTTACAAAAAGCACAGGCACAACACGCAGCAGAAAAACAATATATAAACTTTTCCCCAGGTTTTTTTTTTAATGTTACATCACCAATATACTCCCCCAAGTAGATTTAGATCCAATAGTGTCCACCTGACACAATCTGATCTGACTGCTAAATATAAGTTAGCCAGTAGTCATTAGCCAGTGCAAGTCTCTGAAAACAACAGCTCAGCTTACTGTTTTTGTGCAACTTAGATGAGTGATGAGTGTCGTCAGCTGTAGAGGAGCTGCAGTTCACTGGAGTTGTAACTCAGGGCAGGCGCTGCCACCTCTGACCCCTCCACAGCATCCTGCCCTCCGATCTTCAGGTTGACAAACTTGATCTTCCAGGTGTTATTTTCCAGCGGGGAGCGGATGAGGCCAAATATTAGCTCGAAGATGCCCAGGCAGGCTGCATCTCTGTGGATGGTCCCAGCCACGGCCACCAGCACCAGGCCATGGGGGGAAGCAAGTGTCCTGAGGCCATGGGGTTCCAGGTTGGGGCAAAGGAGGAGCCGTTCTGCTCTGGGCAAGGCAAGGAGGCGAAGGCTGACCAGTTCCGCACCCAGGAACTCGTCCATCTGTTCGCTGCCAGCTCTGAGAATGAGGAAAAAAGCAACACAGCTCTGTCACCAGAGTTTGGTTTTGGGTTGTTTTCCCCTCAGTTAACTGTAACTATTCATTTCAGCTGTAAGGAAACTGAAAATGGAGTGCTACAAATGAATAAAAGAAATGAGGAGCTCCAAGGCGTTGTGAATGAACAAAAACTGAGCTTAACTCTAAATGAAATTACAAAACTTCTGCGAATCCTGAAGAGCAGATATGGTAAATTTAAATGACGTCTCGGTCCAACTGATAAAGACGTTCTTGCCTGGAGAGGAGACGCAGCTTCACATCTGGCCAGAAGTGCTGCGGCCCCCAGTCCTGAGGCTGCTGGCCCAGTGAGGGGTTCTGACTGTTCAAAAGCTGGAAGAACCACTGGCAGAACTGCTGGCCGAGCACCTGCGGGTCAAAGCCCACGTCAACCTTCGAGACCTGGATATCGGACGCTGTCTCTGTGGCCCGCCTCCCCTTGGTCCCATCCGTCTCTTCTTGACGGCTTTCGGCATCCGTGGCCTTGAAGCAATGAGAAGTTGTGTTGATACAGAAGGCCGATTCATGCACCAGGTCCCTTTTACTACACATGCTGCAGTAACGCAGATGTTTCCATCTTAAGGTACTTTTCTGTAATATTAAGTCTTACAGTCTCGATATAGTGTCACACAGGTCAAACTCAAATGTCATAGACTATTAACAATAGTTCCCTGTCTGTTTTTTGGATAGCTATGACTTTTGTTAATAAAATGTACAGCCATCACAATCAACCAGTGTCTCTGTCAATAAAATGTACAGCCATCACAATCAACCAGTGTCTCTGTCTCTCATGGTCGGCTGGGACATAGGTAACTGGGAGATGTGAGTATATTTGAGTCCAAACAGTCCCTGCAGAGGACAGCCTTCAGAATTGTGTGGCATTACACAGTGTGAACTTATTGTATTGCTAATTTCGCTTCTCCTTGATGAGCATCGATAAATTGCTTCTGCAAAAGACATTTGACCGGACCTTCTTCCAGCCGCTGGCTAGATTTTAACATCGCAAATGAGTGATGCGAAATGCACAAACCTTATTTGAGAAATTGTCATTTTCATATTATTCCATGCAGCCATCAAGTTCCTATCATGCCTTCATTTGTGACTGTACCACCTGTCCACCGCAGGCCAACTGTCACCACCTGCCCAGGCATGTTAGGGCCGAGCGACCCGACCCCCCATGTCCCTGTACCTTCCCCGATGACCAAAGCGCCAGCGTCCTCTTCACCAGCTGGTGCTTCTCGCTGTTGGGGGGCATCGCCACCCCCTCTTTGGCCAGGTACTTGAAGATGAGCTCACGTTGAACCTTCTTCCTTCTCAGGAGTTCCTCGGCATTTTTGCTGAAGGACAGTATGGTCTCCGTCGCCTCTGTGTGAACAGACAAGCATGAAGCTTGAGTTTATTAACGGCTCATATTAGGTAGAAGTAGACGTGGAATAACAGCAGGACGAATGCAGATTTTGCTGCCTCTGGTTTCGGCTGAGACCGGAAGTTGTAGATTTATTATCTTATTGTTGGTGAATGCGCAGCTCTTTGTGGGACCGGAGACTATGTATTTATACAGATAAGTAAACAGCTGCTCGTATAAAAAGGTTTACTGTATGTTTTATGGAACTTGTTTGCATGATATTAACTTCTGTCAAGTCTGGAAATGTAACGTAACTAAAGGTATCCTAGCTACCCTGCTGTCCGGTAGAGATTAGAAACATACCTGCAACATTCTCCACAACTATCATCTTGTTCGTCACTGTGTCACTAAGTGACAATAAGTCGATGTTCGACAGGAGCTTCAGTATCATTCTACATCCCGCGCGCTCAGTTTCTGACAGTCCCGACATCATTGACACCACCAAAACAGACGTTTAAGCTCGTCCTGCCAGAAAACCGACCGTGCGGAAACAAGTGACAGTCGAAAAACGTTCCGCAGTTGCTACAGCGAGCAAAAATACGAGGAGGACCGTTTTTGCCTTCAAAGCTGTAGGAAATATTGGCTTCTTAAATTGAACGAACGCAGGTATGAGTCATTTACTTTGCTCTGCTCGCATAGTTAAGGCTTATTGATGGGCCATTTGTTGTAGTTTTTGAAGGCAGAATTGAGATATCGTGGCCAATAATGTTGCTGTCGCGTCGAAACATACGATTGGGGTTTTTCGTAATCGTAAACCACTCTGTGGGCTAAAGCGAAAGAGCTTTAGAATTTACGGGGAACATTCGAAGGCACCACAAGGCGAGCTGGCCGTCAGCAGCCATGAAGCGGTGGACGTGGGCAGGCCCTGCGCTCCGTCAGCTGGTGCGTTCACCCGCAACACGAGAGACCTTCCGGCCGCGTTCCGGCTCATTCTAGAGGATTTCCAGCCGACATCGGACCGCACTCGAACACTTTAAACCCGCAGGACTAAGAGGACCAGACGTGATCCTCTATATTGTCCTCCCGTGTCCAGCAGGGAGCAGGACGCCGAGAGGTAACGTCACGTCACTGTTGTTATCATTCGCTGAAATATGTCTATATGTATGTATAATATATTCACATAATGGAGATAATCCAACAGTTTGGGCATCAGACAGTGGACGATTTACACTGGACGTGGCGCTGAATGATGACTCAAGTGTTGTGTTATGATTTGATCGTTGTTTTTTTATTAAGTCGAATCACTGTCCAGTTATTCAAAGACATACAGTCCCATTTATAACTCTATAAAAAAACGTGGGCCATGAGATACACTGTTGGTAAGGGTTCATACTCCTTTAGATTGAACCAAAGACTTTTCCTAGAACAATAATTGTTACTCTATAAATGGGGGTTACCTTACATGGGCTTTTCATCTCTTAACTTAAACATCGTATTCACTCATGTTCAATCGTCTTCCATGAACATCGGTATCAGTTGTTACTACCAACCTTATTAATAAGATACTGCCAAGGTAGAGGATCATTTTGTAATGCATCTGCAATGTTTGTCCTACATGAAAATAAAATAAAAAATGTTCTGGAATTCTCGTGCATGTACATTTGTAAATGAGGTAGTGTTTTCCCCTATATATAATTTATAATATATAATCATTTTCCCCTAACGACCCCAAACCCCTCAACCAGTAAACTTAGGGGAAACACTGGTATATTCCTTATTTTATTACACCAACTTGTTGACAACTCCATCAAAAACAGGGGAAACCAATGTTTACTCGAGGGTGCGTATCCAGGGATTCTGGGCACCAGTCAATTGCCTGCTGTTGCAACGCCCCCGTCTACATACTGAAAGCAACATGATTGTCTATTTGTTTGATCCAGCACTTGGTAGACCTAGACTGATACTCACTGCATAGTTATGTACCAGACTGATACGGTAACTTATACTTTAATGTACTGCAGTTCAAAGTCATGTAAGACCAAATCATACATATCCTGTCAAATATCATACTGTCATATAGTAAAATACATGATATGGTAAAGATAAAAAAACATATACATAAACATATAAAACAGGCTTTTATACACATATACATTTACACACCTACTAGCAAAAGGGACATCATTTCTCCGGGGAGTCCATGAAATATGCGGCATTTACATGCAACACACACAGTATGCACTGTGCACTTACACATCTACATACGTCAACATGGAGAACAGCGCTACACTGGTTAAGGCCAAAAGTTGTGTCTAGTCTGCTTATCCTGTTTGCGCCGTAGCTAAGAGCAGAAGGATACATTACCGCAACACACGGAGCCCAGCAACTCTTCTCTGGACAGATGAATCTTAAAAATCTCCGACTTGACTCACCGTTGTTGTTGCAGATGGAGGAGTTCGCGAGCCGTGCTCTGGGCCGGGTGACATTGTACTCCATCCAGGGCTGCCCGCACTGTGTGCAGGCAAAAGCCACCCTAGGGCGTTTGGAAGTGCCGGTGCGTGACGTGGACATGGGTCGTCATCCGGAGCTGAGAGCCGCCGTGAAGGAGCTAACGGGACGCAGCACGGTCCCTCAGATCTTCTTCAACAACGTCCACGTCGGGGGCAATGACGACCTGCAGAAATTGGTGAGGAGGAGGAAGAGGACAGACACCCGGTGAACTTACTGTATATTTTTGTACAGTGTCAAATGCATCTACCATTAAATGTAAATTATGTCTTAACATGTTCATTTGTGTCGAACTGCTTCACTTCCTCAGGCTCCTGAGGAGCTTCAGAGGTTGGTGAGTCTGGTCAAGGAGCAGCCTCTTCCAGCAGACGCTCCGCCTCTACCAGAGGAGAACCAGTCAGAGGATGTAGCCGGAGAGACGGATGGAGGTGAGGGATTTATTACTCTGGGAAAAATTTGCAAGGTTGAGTACTTGTTTTTTCCAGATGACTTAGTAGCCTTAACAGCCAATAACTTCACCAGTGAGAGATTTGGTGCAGAAATAGACAAATGTCTGTAATGCACAGTTTATGGTGTGTTGAACTATTGTACATTGTTTTTCTGTCATTGGGGGCTGATTAATTGTGCAATGTCAGTTTGGTCTGCTCTGAAATGTCAGCGGCCCTGTGATCAAACAGTGAGCGAGGAGAGAGAACTCTGAGTGAGTCAGAGTCCGGCGGGCTGGTGTTTGGCACAGTTCACTTTTGTAAGGAGGTGAGCCAAGAGCAGTTAGTGGTTATGAAATAGTGTGTGGGCATATGTGGACATCTCCTGTTGCTATAGATAAACACAGTTGATAGGGGGAACTTGACACTGTGGATGGAGCCTCATTATATGTGATCCCTAAGCTCTCTACAGTGTAAACAGAGCGTCTCCCCTGGGACACACACACACACACACAAACACAGCTGTCTGCGGAGAAATATTTATATTCAATGTTAGCTTGGATGCTTAGCATTGGCAACATCGTCATGGTGTTTCACCCCCTACTGCCACAGTAACTTGACGATGGGTGAGAAGTGAGGCGCCTACAAATGCTGATATTGATATTGATATTGCCAGGTTAAATCTTCATTTGCTCTTCAGTAGCATTTTACATTTCAGCCTTGTATGGTAATTATGGCTCATAATTAATTCAAGAGCACAACACAGTCATTTGTTTGCACACCTTTGTTTTCCCCTGTGACACCTGCTATGCCATCCAGATATGAAGAAACTGGTCCTTCTATTGAGGATATGAGGTATTCCAACATATTTTCCTGAACTGTCAACATATTTTCGTTCATCTCAAGTTATGCGTTTTTTATAAAAGAAAAAGCTGCGTTACACTTTTCATAGAGAAAAAACGTGTCGGCTTAAAAGACGCTGACCCAATTCAGACGATCAGTTTTCCCCAAACCCAATACATTTTTGTGCACATGCTACATTGCCCCATAATCTTTCTCACGTGTGTGTATGAACATGTGTTTCTCTGCTTGTTTGCACATTTCACATATTGCTGCCCTCAAAGAGTTTGTGTGTGAGAGAGATGAGTTGGCCAACCTGGTAGAAGACCTCAAACATGGCGATGTGATTGGGAGTCAGAGGAAGGGGCTGTCTGTGCACAAAAAGAGCTTCTCAGGCACTCAGCTGGTTGACTGGCTGCAGAGAGAGAAGGGCATGGGTAAGTAAGTCTGCAGACCTGCAGCACATAGAAAGTCTTGTGGTAGACGTGCATAGGACAATCTGGAAAACTCCTTGGAACTATCTCAAGTTGTCCCGATTCATACAAAGCACAATCCAGATCTGCGCACTGCTGACTGTGGCCGTGTGTGTGGCAGCCAGGGCCAAGGCCTGTTCCACTGGACAGGCGCTGTTGCAGAAGAAGTACATGGTCAGTGTGCAGCGAGGCTCTGGGCAGCAGGGCGGCGGGTTTGGAGGAGGGGAGAACACCATGGACACGCTGTACAGGCTGCTGGAGGACGACCCTCATTCAGCCCTCAACGCAGGGCAGACCGCAGGCTGCACTGTCCCACTGGGTAGGTCAGGACGGGACCAGGCTTCGGGCCTTTGGGCTTCTGGGCTTCGCTGGGGTTTGTGTATAACGGCAGTGAAGGTTACAATGGTAAGAGCTGAAATGGGGGTTAATGATTTATATGATAGCTTGTCATAAAAGAACAAAAAGATTTCACATCACTCCATGACCTTCACCTTCTGTGTGGGCGCTGTAATGCAGTATGAACAGTCCAGGTTCACTCAATAAATTTTTATTGAGCTTTCAACTGCAAATCAACGTCTTCATCAGTAGATGGAGTTTGGTCAGTTACCTGTGTTTGTCACCATGACAACTGTACAAACTCCACCGGATGAAAACAATGAGTGGAAGTTGGTCTTTGCACTTGTTCAAACATCATGTAGTATCTCTTGTCCCACTTTTTTTTGCATAAAGTATTGGCACAAAATATGACCTAGTGTCAGCTGGAGTTCAAAAATATGAACAGATGTATATCATTTAAGCCCTATTTCAAAACCATGCTCTTCTTTGCTGCGGGGTTTGGTGCCGTCTTTTGTCAGATCACTACTTGTCAGCCTTTAATTCGTTTTTCTTTTTCCCGCGGTGGTGGTGCTGGAGGTGATGAGGCATATTGCCTGGCTATGTATTGCTGTATTTGTAACCGAATGTTGCATCCCTCCAGAGGCAAACTAACCAGCTAATGCTGTGCTGTTGCTATAATCCTCTTTTCTGAGCATGTTACAGTGGAGTTGTGCTCAGCCGCGCTGTTCTCTCTTCTGCTCACAGGCTCACATGTTTCCATTTGCACGACTCAAAGCTAACGAATATGTGAAACGTTAACCATCCCTCTCCCTCTCCGTCTCTCTCTCAGCTGCTGAGCTCTCTTTGCTTTTGCGGGAGTTAACTCTGAAACTGTTCACAGAGCATCTCTCCGCCGATGGCAAGGTAACGGCCTCATTGACTGTTGACTCGGCTCAGGGTTTTCATCTGTAACTGTAACTGCACGGTGTGTGAGTGTGTGTGAATCTGTGGCATGCATTTTGCACTGTATGTAGGCGTGTCATGATTAATAGTTTTTTTAAGACCAATTTTTTTGATACTGAATCGTGTGAGCATGCAGCAACGGCCTATTGGTCGTCACTGCTCTTCTCCTACGCAATTTGTGTCGCTGCTGCTGAAAGAAATGTTATCTGAAATGTACAGTAGGCCCTGAATGCGAATCTTCAAGCTGATGTTATCGCCTCCGACACGGAGAGCAGATGAGCGGATCGAAGCAGCGCGACCGGCCGGGATGTTGTTGACATTCCTCCTCATGTCAACATACACGCATTTTAACACAATGGCTGTTATTTAGTTCAATACAAATAATCGAGTTCATGTATCGTACAATAAGTCGATACCGTAATTATCGCGACAGGCCTAACTGTATGTAAAGAAAATGGCTGCGCACACAGATTGACCTTGACTGTTTTTCATCTTGTGGCCTTTCTGGTCTCACGAGATTTTTTTTGACGTTGTATGTCTCATACACCCGCACAAGGGATGCCGTGTTTTCTTTACACCTGTGTATTTGGAGAAACTGAGAGTGTGTGTGTGTGTGTTCTCCCGCAGTCTGTGGACTACAAGGGCATGTCGGCGAACCCCGCGTTCGAGCGTTACTGTGAGCTGTCCATTCAGCTGCAGAGGGTGGAGCTGCTCTCGCTGAGCCGGGAGGAGAAGCTGGCCTTCTTCATCAACATCTACAACGCCCTGGTCATCCACGGGTCCCTGCGCCTGGGGGCCCCCACCAACCTGTGGCAAAGATACAGAGTAGGATCGCGTGGCTGCACTCAAAGTTGCCACACTCGATTTCGAAACCCCCTCATGTGTTTGGAAATACTTGTTTTGCAAAAAGCTTTTAATGGCGGCAGCAAGGCCCAGCTGATATTCCTGCTCTTAGGTTGAGGATAGACATTAATCGTACTGTTTGTCAATTTGTGTTTGGCCTTACATTAAAATATATTTGCTTCTGTCCCATCTTGTAGTTCTTCAACTATGTGAGCTACCTGATTGGAGGGGAAGTGTTCACCTTGCAGGACATTGAGAACGGCGTTCTGAGAGGGAACAGAAAGGGTCTCGCACAGTTCCGAAGGCCCTTCTCCCAGACAGACCCGCGGCTACAAGTATTCAGATCTTCTGTTAAATCACGAGTCAGAAAATGCAACGGAATTCCTTTGGAAATGACTAAATGTCTCTCCTGCTGTCTTCCACCAGGTGGCTCTCCCGCACGCCGAGCCCCTCATTCACTTTGCCTTGAACTGTGGCGCAAAGGGCTGCCCGCCCATCAAAACGTACACCCCACAGGTGAGCGCGTTTCAGTTCCCCTGCTTCAGCCTCGATTCCTTGCGCAACCTGATAAATACAAAGAGCTTGAATGGGCTGACATCAAGTGTGACCCACTCATCTCTTTCAGGACATCGACAGCCAGCTCCGCACCGCGGCCGAAGCCTTCCTGGAGAATGACGACGGCTGTGTGGTGGATTCTGGGAAAAAAGAAGTGCGACTCAGTCAGATATTCAAGTGGTACAAGGCCGACTTTGGAGGCACGGATGAGAATGTAGGTTTGACTCCAACAACATGAATGCCTCTACTACAGCATTTGAACTTGTCAAAGGTTGAGTTTTTTTTAAGTATGTGTCTGCCAATAATAGTGATAGGTGTAACTACAGTGCAGTCATCATTCAAAGGCCTGCAAATTATATCAGGAAAAAAAAAATACTGACATTTCTTCAACCCATCTGCTTATCTCACTGGGTTTTATCTCCCCTCCCTCGTAGCTGCTGAAGTGGGTGCTGGAGCACATGGGTGACTCGCCAAAGAAGACCAGCCTGCAGGGCGTCCTGTCTGAGGGGAAGACCAAGGTCACCTTCCTCCCATATGACTGGAGCTCCAACGGCACCCGCTGAGCATCAACACAAACACACACATACATACACACGCAGCTAAACACTTTTTGCATCCGTCTACTTTCTGCATCTAATTTAACCTCATTGAACCTTTTTTTTATGCGAAACAAACTGTTAATCCAAAGGGCCGTGTTTGCACAGTACTCATCGGCTTATTCGAACTTGACTTTCATGATTCACTGGTTTCGGGTAATGCCCAAAACAAAAGATATGCACAGACATTTTCTACCGCGGCGGCACTTTTAATATGATGAAAATGCACCTGTGTTGAAAATGTTTTCAAACTTTTGCATCTTGTGTAAAATGACAACATTACATATCACAAATAATTTATGATTATGAATGCTGCAATCTGTATTATTATTATAACAACAAATTCAACCATCACTATGGTTTTCAAACTCTCCGATCCTAAATCTTTTTTACGCCACATCAGAAACTCAGGACCAACAGATGATGCAACCTTCTCAGTCCAACACGACCCATTTTTTTTGCGGGCTGCTTATGTGGAGCACATGGAGCTGATAACTGCTGATCCAAACACACTGCCTCGACAAGCCATATCGAAGCCTGATGAACTTACAAACCCACTCACTCGAGTGTAGTGGTCTGCAGATCATCCACAGAGCTGCTCCATGTTTTCAGCAGTGTTTTTCAGTAGCTGTGAGTTGGGGATCTGTGTCCTCTGGAATCTCCCCCGCTGCTAACAGCTCCACAGACAGATGCAGTGCTCAGACTTGTGCATGTCTTGGTTTTGTGTTTCTCCCTCTCTTCACTCGCTCTTTTCGATCCAGGTCTTCCATTTGAAAATCGCGAAAGTGCAAAGACTATGTTTTCAACGCAGTCATCTAGTAAGAAATCTGATGATATTGTGAATAATGAAAACTTTGGGATGCACTCTTAACTCAAAATGTTTATCGCAAACTCTGAAATGCTGTTGAAATATATTTTTTACTTTTTCACATAGAAAAATGTTCACCGTTGAAATAATGTTCCGTGTTTATTCAAATATTTGTCTCGAAAACATATTTATCATTGCCCAAATCAGCACTCATGAATACAATGAAACGTAGCAGATAAGACTTGATTAATTTTGTAGGTTGCCATCGTGTTGAGTTTCCACCTCAACATTGAAATGTAATTGTATCGCTTTTCCATTTTACCTGGCCTTAAAACATTTCTAAGATTCATTTTTAACATGATGCATCTTGACGTATTTTTGGTGCGATGTCCAACACTCTCAGTAATTTAAAGATGAATGGTTATGAGGAGGGTGTGACTTTCCATTATTACAGACTTTATCCCAGGTCAAAGGAAAACGTGCGTGGAAACGAAATTCAAGTTGGTCGATGACATCAACGTACTGTACGCTGCATGTTGTTAATACTCGTTAGTTTCATCTCATTCTCTGTCGTCTGGATTTGTTTGCCTATAGATTGTGTCGTGTTAAAATCGCGCTCATTATTTTAAGTATTGGTTTCTGTCTTTAAGCTTAAAAATGGCAACAAAGCAAATGGTTTAATGAGCATGTTACAACTGGAAGGCATTTGCTGCATGAAATAGCTCTGCCTCTGTCAAAACAGATTTTTTCTTTTTCACACTGCCAGTGACACTGCACCCACATCTTGATTTCACTCAATTGCATTTCCGAGTGACTTTGGTCATTGTGGACTAAAGTGAACAGAACAAAAGGCTGGTACTTCTGTATGTTATCTACATTATAACTCATCACTGTATTTATTTTTCTAATTACATCATGTAGCAGGAGATTGTGATGCAAAAATATCTTTAAAAAGCAATTCTAATATAATCAATTCTATTTTCCTCTCTCCAGGAGTTTATTGAAGCAATATGTTCACGGTTAGTAAATATGCAATGCTGAACTATAAATAAAGTCTAAACTGAGTGAGTTCTTCTTTACTGTGTCATCTCATGTACATGAATAAATATTAAAAAATATAACAGGCCAATAACTACGATCCAAGACAAAAGACTTAGATTTGCCATTTGTTTATTCAAACAAATTTTCATCACCTTTTCTTTAAGAAAAATAAATGAGGAATCATTACCTTTCCAAATCCAATCTGTTAAATTTGTACATATAAATAAGCAGGTTTAAGTGCAGTCCCATATAAACATTACATTAAAAAGTTATCAAACAGTAATAATCTCAAAAGTATATACATAACAGGACCAATTTAACATATTCTTCACAATGAAATATATGATCACCGAGAGTTACAAGGTGAAACACTGAAAGTAAACCGGTGTTGTGTCACTGTCCCCATGTTTATCTACAGTCTAACACCCTCTTGGCACTAATGAAACAGAGTAACTTGTTCGCTGAACAGAGAATCTGTGACGGTACGAAGGCAGATTTACCCGGTTTCAGACATTTTGATCACGGCCTCAGTGAGTCAACTGATTCGTGATGTCAGGCCAGAGGACTAGTTAAAAAAAGGCAAACACTATTGGGCTTAACTGCAAAAAACAGCAGCCCACACATTAAGCTGAAAACAACAAAGTTGTGTTATGTTGTCAAAGCTTTGAAGGATTTATTCAGAATCAAAATTAATTAGTTTAGAGTGGTGGGGAGAGAACACAACCACCACATGTCCATTGTTATTTTCATTTCACATGTTTGATACACCCGGTCTACAAAGACCAAAGATTGGTACATGTTTCATCTGGAAGACTGTATATTCTAAACACACGCTCTGTGCTGCTCAACTGTCAATTACCATGATTTTTCAAAATATTCCTTAAAGTTGAAAACACTGGTCATGATGTACTGCATTTAAAACCCATACTGTGAGGACAAATCATAATAGCATAGGAATAAGTATGAGTATGATCAGACAGCCTCTGCCGATACATTTTTATAAACAAAGCACGAGACAATTCGCCTCAAAGCTAGATCCTTAAAAAAATGGTTTGGTGGGAACAATGATTTGTTCTAAAATCTTGCAATGCAAAACAATAAATAAATAAATAAAAGTTACTGTTCCAACAGTGATCAGTTAGTTTAAAACTAACTGACATCCCTTAAAGACAAACAGATCCAAAAAAGATCAGTTAGTTTTCAAGAAACCCAGATTAAAAGATATATGATTAAAAGATGACAATCTTTCAGGTTCAAATCAGCAATCTGTTAAAGGGGTCAGCATATGACACAAATGGACATGAGCCAGTGTCAACAGGGTGAACGCAAAGACAACCACAAGTAACGGGGTCATTTTTGTAGCACCACCCAAGTTTTCAGGAGAAGTAGTTTGCCAAAGTGAACCATTGTGGGGGATTTCTTCACTGCTGAAGTTTGGTGCAAGTGTGGTTGATAAGCAACATCCTTTACCAGGCAGGTTCATGAACGTCGTTTTGAATTTAACACTTTTTATATCATGTGGTACAATAACGTCACCACAGGATGTTGACGCCAGAAAACACTCAATCTGTGGTCTACGAAAGAAATACTGGTTTGTGTGAAGTTATGTAATGGCTTATTTAATCTCTCAGTTCCCAGGCATTTTTCAGAGTTTCTTTTAGATAGGAGACATGTAATGCTCATATTCAGGTTCATAATTTTAATTTTTGGTAATCACTTCCTCTAATGTTCAGTAAACATACTGTCCATTCCTGCAGTTCCTCCGTCCAGCCTCTGTCTGAAACACCTGGTTTTTGCTCTGCTCTCTTTAAGGCCCCCCTCCCAATGTCTGCTCTGATTGGCCAGCAGGCCCATCAGCCTCCACTCTCACTTTACCTGGACTTGTTTGGGGGAGTCGAGACTAGCCGCCAGGCACTTAGCGTAACATTGTGATATCACCGACTACTGACGGGGCGTTTCAGGAACTTGTCGGGGCGATGAGCTCCCTTTACCGCAGATCTTGTACATACACAAAGAACCTACATAACACTAGAGGAATGGGGGAAAACTGAAAAGAATAATATGTCTCCTTTGAAAGTTGTTTACAGCTTGCACAATAGTGATGTTTAGAAGAATAGCAATGTTCAAAACTACTTTAAAATTATTGCTTCAGAAGATTTATCAATTAATAAAATCCTCCAATTAACCATTTTGGCACATATCCTGCCTTTACTAACACACTTGGTGTCCAGGAATTGCTTAGTACTGTGTCTGCGTAGTAAGAAAGGGTTCCAGTGTGTTTGTTCAATGTTTGGTGACGGAGCATCATGGTCATTCCAGCTACGGCTCCTCGTGCACTATTAACCTAAAAACAAAAACAAACAAAAAAGAAAATTGGTTCAAGCAGGTTAGAACTATTCATGCGATAATGAGCTGATACATTTGCTAACCAGTGAATCGTGTATGCTTACTGTCATCATCCGAATCGAAGCCAAATAGTGCAGAGCAGGTGTTAAGAGCTTGGTGTTTCTTCAGTTCTTCTAGGCTGCTGAAGGAGGACAAACATTTGTCACAGCGCTGTCTGACCTTCTGCTCAGGGACCACGTTTTCCACCGGCTGCTCCGTCTCCTGCTCGAGTTCTTTCTTTTTCTTATTGCACCAGTAAACGTTTTTCCTCAGAGCAGCTTCCTCGGTGGTCCTTCTCTTGCGCATGGAGAGCAGAGACTCGTCCAGGTAAGTGGAGGGCGGCGGTCGAATGAAGGGGGCTTTGACAAATGTTGCGTAGGAGGGATCTTCGGGTCTGAAGGTTTTGTGCTCGGTGATGTGCGGCTCTCCCAGCCTCTGCTGGACTCCCTCAGCCAAAGTAGATGAATCCTCAATGTCTCGGACATTCAAAGGGTCCTTGACTGAAGGTTTCTTTTGACACCTCCGAGTTGAAGTGGCTGCAGCAGTACCTGCATGGGAAGTGGAGGTCGATCTGTCCTCATATCCATTAATGGTGGAGTTGCTGTCATCTGTGGGCTCCTGACTTTTCTCTGAACAATCATCTGATTTTGACAGGTCTTCACCACTGTTTGGAACATTTCCTTCACCATCCCGCTCATTCTTTTTGCTCATTTCCTCAAGATCCGAGGCCTCCACGCAATCAGGGGTGGGACTGTCCCTCTGCGCCTTTTTACTCTGCAGCCATAACTCTTCCACCTTCACTCTCTGCTTCCACGGAGCTTCAGCATTTTGCTTTATCTGTCTGCCAGCTCCCGATTCTTGCTCCTCTTTCTGAGGCGCTGGGATGTAGTGTCTCCATTCGTGGTCGTACAGGCCCTGGAGGCTTGAGAAAAGCTTCTCACAGTCGGTGAAGGGACACTGGGGTCTGAAGGGCTGGTGGGTGACAACATGGTCCTTCAGTTCTTGCTGTGTCAAGAACCGGTGGTTACAATCTAGATGGTAGCAGAAGTGTTGCAGCGGATTATTATGGAGCTTCATGTGGTCCTTATAATTCTGGAGAAACTGTAACTGCCTGTTGGAGAAAAGCACAGCGAATATATATAATGTTCAGTAAAGATCATTTAACAGCAGACAGAATATTTAAAGCAATAACTTCCTCTCAATGTATGAAAGAATGGTGAGGTTTAAAGATTTACATTTTTGTATATTTTATAACAAGGGAGGAAAAACTATAACTGGTACACTAGCATCCCAATATCAACTAAAACTTGCATCTAATGATCCTTTGTGTTTGACATTACCTGTCCCACATGCACTTGCTAGGAAGGTAAGAGTTACTGAATGATTCATAACCAAATCAGTGATTTTGATTTAGGCACCAGATGTAGAGTTGGAATTCTGTATTAGTGGCCAGTTATACCAGAAATCAATGCTGTGGATGCAGAATTTTTGTGTCATCCAATTTCCCTCCTTTCAATTGCACCCTTTACACATTCAGAGAGGTTTTAAATAACGATGTTATTGTTTAAATTACAGGTTCAATTCCTACTGGTACAGTCACAGTCATTAACAGTCTGTGGTGCCTGATCTACTGTACATCTCACCTGAAGCAGAGGGAACACTTGTGCTTGGCCCATATAAAAGTCTTCTCCAGCACCTTCTCTTCGTTGATATGGCATTTGATAGCGTGCTTTGTCAGCGTGGTGCTGACCTTCAAGAATACTCGGTCGCAGGACTCTGACGGGCACAAGTGATACGTGATGTCCACACCAAAGCCATTTTCTCCTACTGGGCTCTCCTCCCCCTCTCCTTCCCCATGCCTTTCAATCACAGATGGATCTTTTACAATCACTAGACCATTTTCAATGACCACCTGCTCATCCTTGAATTCTACCTGCTTGAAAATATTTGCATCAGGGTTCTTGCACTTTTTGTGAAGCACAGACGTCTTCTTGATGAGCGTGCGTAGGTTTCGGATGATTCTATCTTCCCTCCTGAGGCTGGACACTTTAGCTTTGCCTCCAGGTTTCCGTTGTGGAGTTTCCTCATCTAAAATGGTAGTCCGATTTTCACTAAGAGGCTGGTTTGGATTTTCCACACCATCTCCTACTCCATTCGTAGCTGGCTTGTCCTCGGTGCATGGGTCCTTATCAGGAGGTTTTTGCTTGCACATTTCATCAAAGTGGTCCAGAACATGCTTTTTGGCAAAAGAAAGCTGTTTAAAGCGTTTTCCACAGAGTATACATCTTAGTTTCCGACTCTTGAGGTGGGAGAGAGCGTGCCTCATAATATTCAAGCCTTTATAGTCTTTGCGGCAGATGTTGCAGTGGTGTGACAAATGGGCATATTGTTGAGTACGGAGAACTCTGTCCTTCCATGTTTTTTTGGATTTCACCTGGAGAGAAGACAAAAAACACAAACCAATGACTTTTTTTCTTTTTAAATTATATAAAAAAGGCACTAGAACCACAATGTCCGCAAAATTTGCGTCTGGATATTTTCTGGAGTTTGCTGTTCATGCATAAAAAAAAGGCAGCAGGAGATTGTCTGAGTCAGGCAGTTCACAACAACAGGAAAATCTCCAGAGCATTCTGTGGCGCCTGAGAAAAGCAGCAGGAGGCATGACGTTACGATAATTCTGCTGCTGAAATCAGTATTTTTGTTTACAGTCATCAACACAGGCACAATGTCTGGAGCAATATTTGCTGACATTCGTGTTCTCACATACAGATCCTATGGAGAAGTTCAGTGCATGTTGGACAGCAGCAGACGTCCTTCTATCTTCTTTAGTGATACACCTGATCTGGTGTTATCCCAGATAAGTGTGTGTGTGTCTGTGTGTGTGTGCACACAGTTTGTTCAAAACAAGATGCAACTGTAACATACACTTTCAAATTGCTGGAGCAGAGATTACAGGCGAATAACTGACCTCAGTATTTGAGACTTTTGTTTCCACTGGGGGTTGGGGCTCCTGCTCTGCATCACCATTCAGCTCTTCTGGTGCTGAGGGTTCTTGAGGCTGCACTTTCTCACCTTCTGGCTTTCTGGATTTAAGGGAATAGCTGTGCAGCAGTTCTACTGGACAATCCATTAACTCTAAGGTTGGTCCATCAAGCTCAGGATCAGCTTCGATAGCAGGAAAGGAGACTTGAGTCTCAAGCTGTGCCGAAGAGTCGTCGTGGGTTTGTTCACTGAGACTGCTAACACAGACCAAGTCAGTATCTTCCCCAAGTCCATCTTCCTTTTCAAGTTCATGCATTTGTTCGAGTTGATTCTCTCTGTCTTCACTCACTTGTTCAAGTTCATTCTCCAGATGAGGCATCTCAAACTCTGTGTGTTCTGTGACCATTTTCTCCTCAAAACCACTTTCGTCTTCAGTAAGGACCATTTCATTATCAGGGTAAGAGACTTCCAGTTTCAGTAAAGGCTTCCTTCCCCGCTTCTTCCCTTTATATTTGACCTTCTTCTCTGTAACTGGCTGTACTGGCTCCAGCCTTGGAAGACCCTGCAGCCATCTCTTCTTCCGACCTTTCCTTTTCAAAATTTGGCTCTTCACACATCGAGACAGATACTCTCTCTTGCGGTTCAGAGGGAACTTTGCAGAAACAGAATTTTCCTTGTCAGTGTGATTGCGTCTTAGAGAATATATGGGCTTATTGCCCAAAGCAGTGGATTTGAGATTGTATTTGATCTCTGGATCATCACCAGGATCAGCCTCGTCATCAGACACAGAATGTTTTCTCTTCCGCAGCCTTCTCCTCCATT
Organism: Scophthalmus maximus; assembly: GCF_022379125.1. Lineage (NCBI taxonomy): Eukaryota > Metazoa > Chordata > Actinopteri > Pleuronectiformes > Scophthalmidae > Scophthalmus > Scophthalmus maximus. The sequence continues at coordinate 13,958,340 of NC_061528.1, read as the reverse complement.
TTCTCTTCTTCAGGGGAGCATTGTCTGTTGGAGACACACTCTTTTCTGCCTGCACTTCTTTAACCTGCTCTTTTGGATGATCTTGGTTCACACATGTATCTTCAGTGCACTGGAGCAAACTGAGACCTTGTGTACTTGATTCATTTGAGTCATTTGAGCAATTTGTTGACAGCTCTTCACTGAATTCATTTTCTTCTTCCTTCATCTCATTTAGAACAGCAGCCTTCATGACCTTGTCACTTATCAACTCCAAGCAATGGGTCCTGAGTGTCAGGAGGTTCCAGAACTCAGGATCGAAGCACAGGCGCTCCTTCAGCATCTGGAAACCACAGACGTAAAAAATGTAGGCACAAATAATAAAGTTAATATATATCCAATTTATCATAAGATGCTGACCATGTTCCCCACCCCCTCGAACCTGCAGAATATGGAAGCGGACATTGGTCCGGACGGGACTGTTGTGGGGATGCGGCTCCTGGTCGGGATGCATATAAAGCAGGCAGACGGTCCTGTAAGCCTCCACGCTGCGTTCTTGACAGAAGACCAGCAGAGCACACGCTCTACAGATTTCCAGGTCATGAGGGAGAAGGAAGGCGATGGTCTTGCAGACCAATGACTGGGTTACAGAGTCCGCCTTCATGTCACACAGCTGCAAGGCCCTGGCACAAAGCTCCACACAGACCTGGATACCTTCACCCCCCACCTATACAAAAAGAATCATTAGTAATTTAAATGAGGTAAATGATGGATAGATTTGTTTGTGTTTTTGTGATATTTGGGTTCTTGGTCATCTCCCCGATGAAGACTCTCCTTGCCCAGTTACTCGGTTTGTAACAGGAATAAAAACTGATGACTTACTCTAGGAAGTGTCCTGGTGAAACTACAATTTGTTTTTAGTTCACAAATATTTAATAATAATAGATGGATTGATAAATATTGGAACATCTTTTCTAATATTTTTCCTGAGGAGCACAACATGTAAACATATAATGACGTGGTTTTATGTCGCACCTCTGTGGTGACCAGTTTGATGAAGGGGAAGATGGCTCTGACATTGGTAGCAGAGGAAGCCAACTTTAAGCATTCAGCCAGGAAGCCTTGTCTGGAGGGATGGGCCCTAAGATGCAACCGACTCCAGATGAACACTAGGTCCCTGTAGGCAGGCAGCAGATGACAAAGACATCTAGTTTAATTATATTGTCATTTAACAACAAATATTATATTAGTGTTATGTCTGTATCTTGTATCATACTTACCAGATATAATACATGTCTCCATTGAGTAGATGCTGCGTAAGGAAAGCTTTACACAACGACAACAGGAGCTCATCTTTTTCAACACTCTCTGTGTTGCAGATGATCTCCACTGCATCACGGCCATTTATCTCTTTCATCTAGGGCGGAAGATATGTGGAGGCACACACATTCAGAAAAAATACACCACACACTTCATCAATGTGCATTACAGCCAATGGAGGATACCAGGAACCGAAGACAATATTTTGTTTAAATGTTTGATTAAATGTTTTTCTCATTTGATCAAACAAGCAGCATGTCTTTTTTTGGATTAATCATTGGCTGGTGTAATTCTTTCCATTCATCTCCATTTCTACCATCTTATGGGACAAACACATGTACACTATGTACACTACCCCTAATGCGCTGTTATTCTTCTCTTACCTCCTTTTGAAGATGTTCGTGCAGTGAGGCCTTGTGGAGGCAGGTAAGGTAGGCCTGATGGAAGTAAAGGTGCTTTCCAGCCTCACGGTTTTCCAGGCAGCTCTTAGCCAGGGCTATACCCTCCTTTATCCGTTCACAGGCCTGCAGATAACGAACTCGCAGCTCCAAGAATATTGGCAACTCTGAGCTCAGGTATTCCTCTACTACATGGGAGAAACATATACCTGTTTAAGTACATGATATGGGGCTATTTACTAAGGCTATCACTTAATATTTGAAATTGGAATTTAATAAAGAGTGAAACAAAACAAAACAGAACAGACAAAAAACTGCAAAGAGCATGAAACCATGCAGAAACTGAATAGGGAGGCATTCAGTACAATAATTTGGAGTAAATCTAACAGTGTGACAGTGATTAGTGAATGACAAACAGGAAAGTCAGGCTAGATTACAACCTGTCACATTGCCTGTTGCACTACAGAGCACTGTGCTCTCCCCATTCCTCTGCTTCCTCTACTTCTCCATTAAGCTGGTTACATTTGTTAATGAAATTGCTGCTCAAGTACTGAACATGACGATAGAGTGGACTCTGTGTTTGCACCATATCTGTTAATAAATATGATCACGAGCCGCCTACCCTCTTTTGGTGGCAGGTCTGCCTCCTTCAGGATTCTTTGCAGCACTTGATTCTCCCATGGGCCTCCTGCTTTGATGATCTGCTTCACTTGCTGAAAGTAGCCATTCCTGTGCCTCAGCAGCTGAGTGTGACACTCCTGCAAGGTGTGGTAAAGAAAAAACCCTTTTCGTGAGATGAGGAAGTGCAAAATTGAGTATTATGATACTTAGGTCCACAATGGCCAGCTAAAGCAGCAGAAACAGTAGAGGTGGAAAACAAAGTTGTCTTTATTTTGATAATTTTAGTTAAAATGACTATGCTGTGGTGGTTCTAGCCGTTGGTAACTGTTACTTAAGACTAAGCACAGATTACTAAAGACAGGTACAGCACCTAGGTCTAATGAAAGCATTTGTGTAGATAAGAGGACGAAGACAGTGGGTCAGTTATGTCACCTGAAAGGAATCAAGGATGTCTTTTAAAGGGTCTTCCACAAATTCTTCTTTGCTGAAAAATAGCATCAGTTCAAAGAAGCTCCTGTAGATGAGGGGAAAAAAACTCAGTGAGTCAACATCTTACTGTTAACCTTAAGCTGTGTGGTGTTTACATATGTCAAGTCAAGTCTATCTCATATTTTGCTGTGTTTTCCCTTATTTTCTATTGCACATTAAGTACATTGAGTCTATGCTTGTAATATGAAATGTGCTATATAAATAAACTTGACTTGACTAACAAGCTTTTTGGTTACAGTTACTGAAATAAGATACAGTTTATCTGTTAAGAAACAAAAAAATACTCAGCTCCAAGTGACAAACTACTTACAAGGCCAGACTACTGAGAACATAGTGGATGTGCTGACAGTCATCAGGGAAGGCAGCAGTGGCTTTGGTGAAACTGCAGAGTGCCGTCCTCAGCACTTTCAGCTGGGGGAGAGGAACTTGCCATTGCCCTGTGTAGTCCGCAACCAGCTGTGCAGCAAGAACAAATACCGCCACAAAAAACATTGAAGTTATTTCAATATGACAAGAGTTAATCGGACATAGTAGCTTAGCTAATATAGCTGATATAAAGTAAAACTTACAAATAGCACATTCAGTGCACTCATATAGATAGATTGGTGAATGCATGGATGTTCTGACAGACTCATTGACACTGCCATTTTTGCTCATAAATCTACTTGTTTATTAAAAATCAAAATGGAAATCTCTCTTTTACAAAGTATTTGAAACCTTCATTTAGTACTATGTAAAAGCCATTTTGGCAGAAGTTACAGAGTCTTTTCAAGTTTTTTTTCAAGGATCTGTGCAGTTTGATATTCTATGGGTTTTGACTGTGCCACACATGGGCAGTTAAGAGACTTTCATCTTGGCTATATACTGTATGTCATTGTTGTGCTGAAAGATGAGCCATAAGCCCAACACTCTTGTGCACTGTGGAGCAGGTTTTCTAATAAGGACCACTCGATTTGGTTGCATTCTTCCTCTTTAATTCTGACTAGTCTCCCTGGCCCTGCTGCTGAGAGGCACCCCCACTGATACTTGACTGAAAGTTTTTGCAACAACCACCGTGTGAAGCATGGTTACTCTTCTGGCCCTAAGAGTAACATTGATGTCTCCTCAGACCAGAGAATCGTTGTCTTCATGCACTCAAGAGTCTGAGTGAGTCTGGGTTTAAATTCTGCCTTGGAGTCAAAAAAGGCCCTGATTGATGAAATGCTGCTGGGATGATGGTCCTTTCCCCAGGACTTCCAAAGCACAGATAAGAGTGATCACTCAGTTCTTTCCTTGGTCATGTCCTTCACCAAGGCCCTTACTCAGTTATGCTGAACGCTAGGAAGAGTCCTGCTGGTTACAAACTTCTTCCATTTCATAATTCATAGAGGCAACTATGCTCCAGGGAACACTCAAAGCCTTGGACATGGTTATATACCCTTGTCCTGGTCTGCTCACCACAGGTTTATCACAAGTGTCATGTGCAGAAGTCTTGGGACTTCCTGGTTTGACTTGAGTGCTGGCACACAGTGAGAATAGTTGGCAGCAGGAGTGTGATGTGATTTGATTTGCCAGAGGCGGACACAAATCGAACTCCACACACGTCTCAAAGATATTCAAGGCAAGTGGATGCACCTGCGTGGTTAGGTCTAAATACTTTTGCAATTGAGAGATTTTAATTTTTCCACTAAATGTGTTACAATAGATATTTAATTGAACTTGTTGTCATATGGGTATTGACTGTAGATCTACTTCAACCATTCAAATTGAAATCTGCAATGCAATGAAATATGCAACAAGTAAAGGAGTCTGAGTACTTTCAGAAGCCGCTCTGAATTAGTGATTATTGTAACACCAGGGCAAAACACTTTGGCAGCAACTACAAAGGCACTTTGCTAACTTTCTGTCGCTAACATTCTTAGCCAATGTTTGGTAACAGTGCGATGTGGTACATGATGGCTAAGCAGGACGTTTCCCATTGGTGACTGTGATCATTTTGGTGTCACCCTGATAGGTCATTCACTTATAGTATTCGACAGCACAACGTGTTGTATTCCAGTCACCAGTTTAATAAAGTGTTTAGATAACAGTAGTCACACAGGTCGCTGGAAGACCTCATACCGTTCATTAGCTTAGCTTAGCGGGCTTGCTATAATGCTATGTCGTGTCGATTGCCACAGAGAGATCCCTGGTTAAAACAGCTGCTACTTGAAGTATAAGAAGTAGCGTCCATAACTTATCGAGGTTGTGCTCAGCCTCCCTGTTGTGTTTCGGGCGGGCTACGGCTCAGTGTTAGCTAGCTACACAACTGCATTCACGGAGCTAAGTCCGAAGGCTAATGTTAGCGGCGCTAGTTAGCGTTAGCTATAAACAGACACCGACTCCGTAGAGCACGCAGCGCGACGGGGTCTGAACGTACCTCACAGAACTCAGAGCAGTAGTCTTTGCTCTTCGGAGACGACTCGCCGCCGCAATGTCTGTGACACAACGTATCCAGGGCTGACTCGAGCCCGTCTGTCTCCAAATCGCTCTCGCTGTCCGCCATACTTGCTGCTGTATCCAGCGCATAGTCGGTGTTGCCAGGTTTTTGAGCTGGAATCCTCCCATCTCCCGCAAACGGAGGCAACCAACCTGGCAACACTGTAATTACAAACGTATTAATAAAGTTTTTGACGGTGATCAACAAACAACCACACACAACAGTGTGAATGTCCCTTAACGCTTTAAACACAGAGGCTGCTTCATTAAAATAGACGTTATTGAAAAATTGGCCAACTGACTGTATAATGTATAAAAAAAATTAAAAAGCTATTGTCCCAGATTGACCCCAGAGGGGCGACTTGTATAACTCATCCTTCAAAATAATTTACTTATATTGATCTGTTTAGAATTTGGACTACAAGGGGGGTATCAATATTGGTGAGGCTAGACCATTGTGCTATTTTATCTATTTTAGATAGATAAAATATTTTTTTCTTTTATAGGTTTTTTTTTTGTTTTTTTACAAATCACAGTTGCCATGGGAAGTACTAAGCCCCCGATAAATGGATCTGTGTTTTGGTTATTTATATTGAGTTCTGTACCTTATATATTGAAAAGCATATTCATATGGCATGTCTTCTTTTTTAAAGGAGTGAAGTGTTATTGCTTATATTTCTATTTGCCATCATTCTCCACAGCAAATTGGAAAATCAAAAGAATTTTAAAAATATATATTTATTGAAATAATAACGAATGTCACTGAACATTTAGCATGCGCAGGTGGGTGACAACTTGGTGTCAACCAGTTAATCAGCTGAGAATGTAATAACTTCAGTTTAGGTGTACACATTTATCAGTGTGACAAACTTTTGGGTCAGAAAATAAATTATTAAAAAATTAAGGAAAGCTTTTAGATTTTTGAATTAATCGTTGTGACAGAGCTAACATGTAGAACATCAAAAAAGAGCATGAGTATATCTGTACCCTGTAGTGTAGGACAATAGTAACCCGTGAGAAGAGCAAATGTCTTTGAGGCTCGAGAAAGAGAGAAGACTTTGCCTTGTCTGTGCATGATGCCTGCAATGGTGTTCCCTTGGGACCTTACAAACACCTATGCTGCAGCACTCGTTTGTGTGTTGTGGACACCGATTTGACAGCACACCCCTAATTTACACGTGTTGGCTCAGTGGGTTTGCACTTCACAAGCCGTTGTGTCCATGTGCATGGACCCTCTGCTATCGTAGACTATACATTCTATATATGAAAATGTTTGAAACAAACAGGACGCTTTATAGGCTGTTGGTTCTGGGGGGAAACAGTTGCAAACCTCTGAGACCAGCTCTATTCCTGACAGTGGTATCTCGGTGGTTGTCATGTGTTCCGGTGTCACAGTAATAAAGAAATGTGGGAGGGAAAGTGTGAACTTTAATTCGTATTTGCCTCCCTTAGTGAAGCTCCTCACCAACAGGTAAAACAGAAGCAGCTGGCTACCACGCCATGTGTTTCAGAGCAAGCGCTTTGCTGTTTGCACCTGCTCCACAATCATGGTGTGTACAGCTGGAGCTGGGGATAACTGGAATCGGATAAAGTTATTAAAGGGACATCCTCCTTTCCTGATACAAAATAGACATACAGCAGCATGCAAACGTAAGTGGAAGCAAGTCTGATAAGCCATTCTGTGTCAAGGACGACTACTAACTGGCTTTGATGGGAAGGCTGGGTAAAATGTGGACACATGAGAAAAAGTGTACTATCGCAAAAAAGGCTAGCATGACTTGGGGCATCAAAGTTTTTGGGTTTAATGTTCGCCTTCAGAATATTTATTTTGTAGTTTTATAAACTAACATATCTTTTCCATGAAACAGCCTATGAGAGAGGACTTGCACAGTAGGCTAAATGCATTTTTTTTTCAAATTAACAATACCATATTTCTAGATTCATGAATCTCTTTGTTGTTGAAAGAGAGCGATGCATTATCTGACAACCAACTGGAAATACTGTAGTCTTCCTGCTGGCCACAAGGGGGTGTAATCATATAAGGATTTAGGAAGTCTGATCACATTTTTCAGCAGAATGTTAGCAGGCTGAAATAAGGGGGTTGCAGTAAACAGTTTATGAACTGTCATTTACACATACATACTATCAGACAATTTTTTGTTATTCTTTCTAGGCTGCAATTTTTTCCATACCCATGGAAGCTATACTGTGCGTGTGTCGCACACTAAATCATCACTCGTAAAGTGATTGTTAACTCATAGAAAAACAAAGGGACATCACTCAGCCGTGGACTGTTTATTATTGATGGTTAAGACCGAGAGACAAAGACAAAAACGGCATAGAAATGCTGGCCATACATTCAGACATGTATGTAAAAATATGACACGTTGTGTGTCATCTCCCAGGCAATACAGTACACCCTCTCACTTGACTCATCCACAATATTTTCCATCAAAATACCATGTGCCCTCTTGGAGGCAGTAAAGAAATAGTAGTTCTATTCCAAGTACTTGAGTGGGAGTAATGAAATGAGGATTTCTCCACCAGTGATTCTCACAATCATTAACCAAATGCTGGCTACGGTTTGGGGGTCAGATGGGATTGGGTGCCTTATGACTCCAAGACAAATAAATCAATAACATAAAGCCTTGTACAAAAATATCAATCATCCCAGTAATTCCATACTTTATTACTTCTCCAAAAAAATATTCCCTTCACATTTAAGGCATTTGTATGTCAATCTTTGAACAGGCATGTAATGCGCTCAGTTGTTGTGAAGTTTAGTAAAAGCAAACAATCATTTTCCCAATTTCGGATTGTCACATGAATTATGTCACTATCGTTACCATTATTTAATAAAGAGCATTAAAAAAAATGAACAAATGTATGTTCTATACAGTTTTTGTTGGAATGTTTTGCGAGGCTGAACACAATACCACATTCAACGATCTCTGTTAATGATCACTGTGATAATATAAAAGTCATACCCTCAACACCATGGCCATAGAAAGTCACACCTTGGTATTTCACACATGTATTTCAGCCAGCAGATGTAGACTAGATAGAAGGGAGGACATTAGATGGAACAGACATAATGGTCAGCTATTAAAAGACCTTTAAATGGGGATGATTACCCAGACCTCAAAAAGGTCAGCGATGGGCCATTTTCTAAAAACCAACGTGTCAGTGTCCCTTCTCACATGCACACCAATTAACATCAAGGGGATCTCGGGCTGTTCTATCAATAGCAGGACTTGGAATTCAATGTGGATATTTGCTCCGAAGCTCATTGCTGAGCTTGTGCCACTGAGGCTGTTAAAATGCCTGCTGGAGTGTCTGGAAATATATATATATATCTTATTTTTTTCTTAGGCACATTGAGGCCAGTACTCAGTATTCTCTGACCACCAGCTATTAGTTTGGACGCTCCCTAATATGTGTGTTAATAGGAAGGTGTATGGGCATCATCGTGTACAATGTAACCATCAGAGGAAATGACTGCACCTAACAAGTCTTTGGAAAGCTTTTTTGAAGTCTTCATTAAAAATGGTGTAGATGAGGGGGTTGATCAGCGAGTTGAGATAGCCCAACCATGTCAGAAAGTCCGCCATCTCCATGGAAGTACTGCAAGAACTGCAGGTGTTGACGATCACCTCCTTGACAAAAAATGGCAACCAACAGATGACAAAGGCGCCTATTATCAACCCCAAGGTGGATGCCGCTTTGCGCTCCCGTGAGCCGGAGATCCGCGGTCCTTGATAAAACTGGCTCCGACGTGACTCGCTGCGTGACTCGTGCCGGCGCGACCTGCTCTGGAAAGCTTTCACCGAGGCGCGCACCCGTTCGCGCGGCGGTTCCTCGGTTGAGGGTTCAGAGATGGACTTTTCTGGCGGGCTTATGGGCTCTGGACTTCGAGGCCCCCCATCAACATCACTATCTCCGGCGGGGTAGGATGAGGGGATCATGCTCCCATTGGTCATGCATGAGTGACGGCTTGCTCGGCTGGCCTCCCTGCGCATGTAGAGGGTCTGAGCAGCCCGGTAGATTTTGTAGTAGAGGATGAGGATGAGCAGCAGGGGGATGTAAAATGCTCCAAGGGTGGAGTATAAGGTGAAGGCCATGTGATGGTGGGCGATGATGCACTGGTCTTCGTGGTCTGCGTCCCCGCTGTAGTGCCGCCACACTAGAGGAGGAAGTGAGATCAGGATCGACAAAAGCCACACCAACGCTACCATCGCGCCAGCCCGGGCCCCTGTGCGTTTGCGAGAGTACTCCACCGCGTCAGTAATGGCCCTGTAGCGGTCAATGGCGATTGCAGCGAGGTGCAGGATGGAGCATGTGCAACAGGTGATATCCACACTTAACCAGATGGTACACACCACCTGGCCCATGAACCACCGCTCTTTTTGGATGTAGACAATACTGAAGGGCATGACCAGCACCGCCACCAGCAGGTCGGTCACTGCTAACGAGCAGATGAGGTAGTTGGCCGGGTGGTGCAGCTTGCGTGTCACCGCGATGGCTGTGATCACCAGGCAGTTGAAGAATGTGGTCAGGATAGCCAGTACAGACAGGGTCAGCGTAAGCAGGGTCTTACTTGGAGGGGGGTTAGTGGTCTCCAGCGAGTCATAACCACTGCTGCTCGTGGAAAACACCCCTTCATCAGTGGAATTGAGGAAATCCATTCTGCAAGCAGAATGGAAAGAGTTGTGCATTAGACATAAAGGGAGCTCAGGGAAATTGTACTGACGGAAAATCTCCCTGTGTTCTTTTCTTTTTAGTCCATCCATAATCTGACATGGAATTTAAACAGCCAACTTTGTAAAGCGCTGCAAAATTCACTTGTTGCAGCATTTCTGTTATCCCTTCCCCTCTTCTTCTTTCAAAAAATCACAGCCAGTGGTTTTGCTTTCTGAACTTATTACATAAAACATGTTGTAGTGGATGAAAGGGAGGTTTTTCATTCAAAATGTGCTTTCAAAGATAATGGACTTTAAAGACTGTGTTGAAGGTCTTCAGACACACAATGGTTGCCGGAGCTTTGACAATCTTTACTTCTGATTTGCACACAGAAGTTTACCTGACTAGGTCGTAGCTCGAGACTATAGTGGCATCCGGTTGGTTCAATGTGTGGCAGACAGTCTGCTCTGATCCGTCCTGCCTGCCAGCTCTGCCATCACCATTACCTCGGTCAGTCACCAGCACCTGGGAGAGGGAGGGGGTGTTGCAGGTGAGAGAAATCGTGAGAGAAAACTTGTTAAGATACAGCAAAGGACAATTACAGTTATACAACAGTAAACACTGGTTCCCCTACCACTGAATTGGGAGGGCGCTCCGCCCCCCCAACGGGTCAAACTGATTTGAATAAAATAAAAAATAAAAAATATCAATAAATCAAAATGCTCGGGTATGACTGTCATTGTCAGCTCTCGTTCACTCGCATTGCACATCTCAGTATCCTGAAGACATGAGTGGGAACTGTTGCTATAGAAACACAAGGGATACGGTAGTTTTACTCAATGTGGTGATGGAGCAGAGGGAGCCAGTCTCTGCTGACACCGTGAAGACTCCCAGACGGTCGGTCCGGGGAGAGGTGGGCAAGGGCGGACAGGGCTCTAAGGTCACATGACAACTGACTGAGATAAGAAATCTGAGTTGAATTAACCCTCTCACAAGTCAAAGTGCCTGCTAATATAACTTACACTTAGAAATATTTGTAAAGTTAGAAAAAAAAATTGGTTTGCACCACAGCTAACAATTACTGGTGGAAAACATGTGACCCTTTTGAGAAAGGCTCCTGGTGGCATCAGAAGCTAAATCTGAAATTGTGGTATTTTCACCACCATCGCAATGTTGACAATCTTAAAAAATATGAAATACTGTATATGTGATAATGTGAAATTCACCAAGAGCAGTGCAGAGGCATTTTATGTGTATTGTTTCAAGATCCCAGTCAGGGTGTAAGCATCTCTGATTTATGTTTTACTGTACAAAAGAAATCCTATTTCTGCTGTATATAACACATCATGACACAATTAATCTTTATGATTATTTACCATGTGCTACTGGCAAATAAACCAATTAAGAGTATTGAGTTTCTTTGCAACTGTGACTCGAGTGTTCTGATGCAGTTCCACACTTCTTTCTACTTAGCCTCAGATCAATATGGAAGGAAATGGTACTTAATATGCAGATTACTTAGTACAGAGACGGATGATAATTACTGCTCCGCTTCTGTTTCACTCGGCTGATGTATTCACAGATGTGCATCTGAAAACTCTTATTGCTGTCGGAGTTTTGTTTTTTTGCGCTTATGTATATTTAGCTATACAGCGTGGGCATACTGTAAGGCAGTGTTCTCGGCACATGCATGTAGTATGTGAATGCCGTGATCAACTGCATCGGTTGTGCAAGCCTGTCATTATATGCAACAAATAAATCATCTGCTTTTGTCTTGAAAGGATCTAAAACATGTGCTCTCTGCTCAAGGCCATCTGAAGATCAGCTCCACTGAGCCAGTGTGAACCTGCTCTCTGCTCTGTTCAGAGCAAAACATGTAAATGTCCTCATGTAAAATCTGGGTTTTTTTGCTTCGTCGTTTTTCCTTGATGAATTATCTGATCATAATGAATAGGTTGTGATAACAGATAACCAGCACGCCCTGTTACTGTTCAGTAAGGTTTGTTGCTCTACAGTAGTAGAAAATGTATTTATTTGTATTATTTATGTAATAAATAAAGGTGCACGTTTTCAAAATCCCTACATTTCTAATGCAAGGTTGTTTCGTGGCAGCAGATTCAGGTTGTGCAGATAACGAGACGGCTAACAAAGGAGAAACATGCTGAAAACATTTCCCCGACTTTCAGATATGAAGATAGATTACACACACACGCACGCACGCACACACACACACACACACACACACACACACACACACACACACACACACACACACATCAACTTCCCTTTAATCTCCAAGTTGCACCCCAAAAGTGTCAATCTCTCTTTCTCTCCCCAGACAAGACCGAGGGAACGGCATGCGTCACATGGAGCAGTACAATCTCTGAAACACAAACAGTTTGGCCCATGCAGGACGTCAAGCTGCCAAGTGTTTTTTTTCGTGAAGGAGAGTTTTAAGCCGATTGTGTGAGTGACAGCTCTGACAAGATGCAAATATAAATGACCAAGTGCAGCAACACAAGTGGCCAACGCAACTCACATTTGTTTTTGTATCGGCCTACCTATTTTTCATCTGCTGTATCTATTTAACCTGCTGGACAGAATAACTAAATGCTAAAATGCTGCAGAAGAACACTCTCCGAGGTGACAAAATGTTTTCTTTATTCTCTTACGAGGCAGAAACACCTTTTTTTTGTACGGAAGTGAAAATACATTAATTGTAGCTTTCTGGCACAGAAAAGTACCCCAGACAAAAACACACACACACTATATATATATATATATAGATATATATATATATAGGGAATGATGATGGCTGAGTATAGGGTTAACTGCTTCTACTGAACATTTCGATAATATTCCAGTGTTTGACGTTCACATTTTGACGGATGAGAGTACCTTAGACAGATCAGAGACTACTAGTAAAGAAACATGGCTCTGCATCAACGATGAAATCATGACAAGTGAATAAAATACTCTATGTCCTAATTTTTTTTAGTGACTCATAACCCACTGAGATGCATTTCGTGATGAGGAGATATCATCATCCCCATTACTCTGAGTGGGCTAACGTACTCTCGTGTCCACTCTGCAGCAGTCACCATTCGCGCTCGTTGACCTGTGTCCTCGCTTCAAGCTGGACTGGATCACTTCACGCAGGCAGGCGTGATCAGTCCTTTGTCTGTTTTTACTGAACTGCAGGCGTTGTACTGTATAAGGTGTACAAATTGTAGTAGGTCATTTTTTACTGGAAGTCTTTGTCTTCGAGTGTTTTTTCAGCAACAATACTTTCAGTGATGTGTGGTGCTGGATGAAATGGCTTTATTTTGTGGTGTGTTGTGCGTAAATGTTTCCAATCTGTTATTGAATCCAGGAAAAAAAGATTTTTAACAGAAATTTTTCTCTTCCTCTGACAAACTTTGCATCTTGAAAGAATTCACATAGACACATTTGTTTTAGTTATGAGCGGATGGTGCCTTTAATAGGCGTTTGTGGCGGCTGAAACTCTTAGTGTCATTTTTCAGTGACCTGCTGTGGTGAACAGCATCTTTTGGTCATTCTCCAAAGTGCATCCACCTCTCACATCCCTTCTGCAGCTGTTGTTTATATGCATCGCCTCTCAACCCCTCTTTTTTTAAGACAGACGCTTTCAGGAATTTAATGCCGTATAGACTTAAACTTCACTGTGCACTGGAGATGCTTGAACTGACTGAAGTGTTATCATTGCCCTCTCTGCTGAGTATAACAAGAAGCAGGAAGAAGAAATTTACATGTATGAAATTTACATGAGCTGTTTTCAGACATGAACTCCGGTGCAGACATTTCAGGGGTTTGCCGTCCACATATGCAGAACGCAGCATATGATTGTGAATATTCCAGAGATTTCCCTGCTGTATTCCCACATGGGCTCACTCTGACATCTTCTGGAGATTTTACAAGGGGGCTGGCAGGAAAAGTTCCAGAAAATGTCCGGAGCAACATTTGTGTTCTCCCACTCAGAGCATGTCTGAAAGCAGCCAAGAAGACGCACATTTCACCAGTAAATGCAAATTGAAAACAGGTCAGAAAGCAAACAAAGCAATCTGTCAAAGCGACTAGCACTTGGAAACAAAGTGGCAGGATTCAGCCTAGTCCTGTTACAGATGATGGAAAGATTCCCTCAATCACTGCTAAAACAGGCTGAGATTAGTTTTTGCCAGTTGTGCATCGGTATTGCAGAGAGGGCCAAATCAGACTGAAAAGACAAGGTCATATTTTGCATGACTACAGTATAAATCACCATCTGTCATCATTCTGACAAGACACAACAAGAACAGCCTAAGATTGGTATTGCTTCTGGAAAGTGAAGCTAATAAGACTGATGGTACCAACCGAGTACAATAAAGTGACCCCATTACAATTTTAATTTTAAAATGTAAATTTACAAGCAGCTCATACTTTGTGGATTTCACCGGTGAACACGAATACTGTTACATGCATTACATCAATGCACAGTATGAAAAACCTGTCTAATTAGACATTCTCCCCAATTAGGGGACAAAGAGTCCACTCAAGACCTCATCTGGTGGGCAGAACATTAGAAAGATTCTCCAACCAGTACACATATTTGGATCCACATCGACCAAACAGGTGCATTGCAACTCAGGTGATGAATGCCAAAAACAGTGTGTCCATGTGAGGACAGCATGACTGGCAGGGTGTTTTCAATGCAGTCTTCAATGTGAAGCCGATGCATCAAAGCACATTATCATTCAACATCCCGATCCACAGTGTACATTAATAAAAGCATTAGAAAGATTTCAGTCAGCATACTGCATAAGAACCACACAAACCTCCCTGCATCTTGGACATCCTAGTCATGCCACAGCCAGATCTCCACAGCATTGCTTCAATGCATGTAGGCACACGTCATCAAAACGCACTGACTTGTGTTCATTTCTTCAACCAATCACATTCGTCTTGGGCAGCGTAAAGCCCAGGGTGTGCCCATGAAAAACAGTGTCAGGGAGGAACTGGATTCAATGGGCCATTTGCACATATGGAGGCTATCGCTATCATCAAAATGAACAGTTACTCTCAAAGAAACCCCCCCCCCCCCCCAAAAAGTAATAAAAAAATATGTAGATTACTTATTCTATCTTCTTGCCCTTTTAAGGATGAGGTTGCTAGCTCAGAGGTTGTTGTTGTTATGTTTCCCTCAGCAAAGGGGATTTTAAATGCCACTTATTTAATTGTGGCATTGATTTTAATAATATATACACAGTCAAAATGTTTTGCTTCCATAATAGAAAAGTCAGTAATTACTGTGAGCTCCCTTTGTGTTGGAGCAGAAATGTATTTGCAAAAAGAATCAACTGGAAAGTGTGTTGCTTGGAGTGAACCCAGACGAGGTGACTGAGTTTACCATGCATAGTTGAGCTTGAGAGGTAAATTCCATTTTAATGTATCTTTAAAAAATCCAGATGATCTCTTTTTACAGACTGATATCCTACACGTCAGCAGTGTAGGATGTGAATCTTTACATAAACAACACACAGTGTACAGAATCCAGATATTGAGTGTTTGCATCAGATGATCCTGACAGGATAATTTAGAAGATAATTTAGAAATAAAAAAAATATAGTAGGTGTCTGACACTGTACCATTTACCTCAAACAAATCTGTTTGCCTACAGTAATTGACAGGAAAAAGCAGAAATTGTGGCCTCCCTCCAAATTAGGTTTAGAGAGTTGTGTGTTATTATGAGATGATGAGGGTAATTATTTAAATATTTAACATGGTGCATATGTAGTTATAAATAATTAATGGCCTGATACCAAAATGTTACAGCAACCGGGGTTTCTAATCATGTTGTTAAAGGGGAACTGTAAGGTCATAATAAATCCAAACTGTTACTTCCCTGGAGAAGAAATCGAGATTAGAAAACCTCTGAGGAAAATATCAGCAGCTGAACATGTAAAAGGAGCTGAAGTTGTTTGCCTCTCTGTAACGCATTGGCTCTTTAACCCTGAGGAACATCAACACATGCTGCCAGATACACAGCCGCCACAGAGAACATCCCCAGCTAAGTGTTGTTTCAGCAAATGTGTTGGCAAAATATGCCCACAAGACAGAGACACATAATCCTTCATTTAGAGTTTTGTTTCTGGTGAATAGATATTATATATTTCCGCTTTGCATCCCACCACTGCCATGTTGTTCTTTTATATTCTGACATCAAGGAAACATCAGCACAGTGAGAAAGATAATTCCGACGTCTTGATTTAAAGAGCTCACTGTTCTGCTGTCAGTGCTGATGGCTGAAATGTGCCTCAGATGTCTTCAACAGAAATATATATATTTTTTTAAACATCCCTCATTCTGACAACACAACTGTCATTTCACAACATAAATGTGACATCAAAACGCGAGCTGGCGTGTTGCTCGCTGTTCTGCGTCAGAGTTTGCTTGCTTGTTTCAGTAACTCTCCTCAGAGTTGTTTGGTGGAGATCTGGCAGAAGACACCCATCCCCCAGTCTGAGGAGAAATCAATTGGAACGGTGCTCAAAATACGCATTGCCATGCTTTCTGTGTACGATTCTTTTCAAGCTAACTCTATTTGTGTGACAGAAGGGGTATGGAAAACTTTTAAGCATTATATTAGCAACGTGTTGATAGGAAAAAATGATAAACCCTTATGAAAAAGTAAATGAAGTTACCACATCTTGTGATGTGCTGCTGACTCGAGCCGCATGCTCTCCACTGTTGGAAACAGATGAATGATTAGAACCTGCAAGGTGAAACAAAACGCTTTTGAATGTAACCGCCGGCGGCAAAATGAAATATGCTTAAGAATGACTTTATCGTCGCTGCAGGGGTTGAATAAATCACAAATTACCAACTGGATTAAAGCTTTCTAGCTGCTTCAGAACTCATTTCCAGCAGACATTAAGCTCGGGGACAAACTCTGAGTGCTTTAGTCTTTGCTCAGCTCATCACCGGCCGTGCCCACAGCCGATGTACTGACAATGTTCGATGAAAAGCACAGGTAGGTTTGAGTGAGGAGTTGGGGATAGGGTGAGGTATTTATTAGATAAAATAAGATAATCCTTGATTCGTCCCACAACAGGGAAATGTGGGTTTTACTGCAGCAGAGTGGATAGCAGACTAGGAAAAAGCAAAAAAGAGAGTCATCCATTTGTGAGATACAATCAATGTATAGTGTATAATAAATATACACTCAGTAAGCTTTTATACACATGGCCTTCAGTTAGTCAGATCATATCATTTCTTTTGTTTTAGAACTCCATCTTCGAGTGGTCAATGTAGTTCTGTGTTTACCAGAAGCAGTATATGTACCGAATGTATTACTCTTAGATTAGAAAAGAAGAGAGGAGATAAATTAATGCTGTCCGTGTTGTTTATAGGATTACTCTACGTGGCAACAGCTGATTATATATCTGATTATCAAGACATAACTTACACGACAAAGAAATCCCCCGCAAATCATTAAGTAATGAAAAATGTGTATATCTATATCTATTTATGTGAACTCGTTCAGCTTTTTGGTCATACTTGTGCAGTTTGTCAATCAGAAGAAGAAAGAAATCAATGTGAGGCAAATATATCAGGTTCATAAAATCCACAGTCAAGGCATAACTCGTAAAACAGACAGTGAAATATGAATACTTGTGTATCTTCAGCCCACCCACACATGCAGTACAGTACAAAGTTAACTGCTACGAAATCAGCTGAGGTGAGGTCACTGCAATTTCTCATGAGATGAGCCACGGACAAGTGCCGCACAATCAAGAACATATATTTGTATTCAGTCTTACACGTGTGACTCAGTTGAGGCGTTAACATTTGGGCACATCTCTTGTGCAACATCAGATCATGTACGGCTCATTTATCAAGCGTTTAGAGTTTATTCAGCGGTTTATTCTCAGTAGTCAATGAAGAACTCCTGAAACGGCACATGCAGTATGCTTGTGTCCCCAGCTGGAACTGGGTTCAATTGAACCGCGAGCAGAGGGAATTGATAGACCTTTTAATTGGAAGTTGTTTCAACCCAAACTGCAAAGAGCCTTGAGGAAAAGGTAATGTGAAATTTGTATTCAAAACCTGTTGGCCTTTTAAAAAAAGACAGCGAAGAACTTGTTTTTTTGAGTACATAACCATTCAAGGCTGGACCCCCGCCCCAGGGCCCTCTCTCGATCCCCTATTAACAAAGCAATAGCCCAACAAATTAGCTTGGATCTTTGACCTTCTTTCACACATTCAGTTAATAAGGATTCAATGTTTTGTGTTTCCAGCAAAAAGTTCTGATTACCCAGAAATCAGCACAAATACACAAGTAACCAGAGGCCTTCAAAGAATCAGCCATTCCATCTTTCATTGAAACGCCGGGCCAATATCTTAGAGGGGAAGAAATGAGCACAGGCAACTTTGTGTTAAATCCTCAAGGAAAAGAGGAATTCCAACCGTCACCTTTCTCAAGTTTGTGGTACTGCAAAGGTTTGGAGATGGGTCCTTGGTGCAGGCCTTATTTTAAAAGCTATTTCAAATACAGGCAAACGCTGCTCGTATACAGAGTGAAATATGTTCATGTCCTGCTGCTAGTTCCATGTTACAAACTGATTATTTTATCGTAGAAACTTGGTTTTAACGATGGGCGATGTTGACCAGTCAGACGGTCCATCCATCAGAATGCTGCAATGAAATGCAGCCTCGATGAAACGCACCAACTGTGTCCTTAGCAGCCACGTTGTGCCTGTTCTTTGCTTCTGGCGGGGACCTATTATGATTTAAAATACCCCAGCTTAACGGATGGAAGAGCAATTACAGAATGTAAATATGGAGGCCAAGAATCAACTCCACTCAGTGTTCTTTTCGGCAGCTTTGACAAGGTGTTACATTGGACATCGATGGACTGCTATCGCACCAGGGAGGACACCTGTGGCAGACCAAAGTGAAAATAGTCCCTTACGTTAATTCACACAAATTATAACGAGTAGATGATTGCATGTTGCACAGGTTAGTTCTTTTGTAATGCAAGACGATGTGCGATGACTCAGGGCCTTTTGTAACTGGTTTTTGGCCAGATTCTAACTGGTTGATGAGATTTAATCTATTTACAAGTTGAGGTAGATGAGCTTTATTTATTTATGTCTGCCCTTCGGGTCTCTAAAGGACTCCACTTGTATCTATGATGAAGTCCCTGAACTGTGACATACCTGCTCACATTCTCAAGACACACTTCTCATTCTAAGCCCAACCACAAGAAAAGATCTCAATTAAGCAAAATCCGGACCAGTATATTGTTCACTCCATCCGACACTGGTATTGAATGTAAGGGGCGTAGGAGCCTCTGGGTGCCGCTCTTGGCGCTTTAGGGTTTTACGCTTGTTCCATTAAGAGTCAATTTAAAAAAAAAAAAAAGGCCAAAAGGAGAGAAAATCTCTCAGACAGGGGCCACTCTATTAGGTGTGCCCATTTGATGGATGATCTCTTCAGGTTCACTTCAGCCCCTACAGGTTATCCAGAGTTGGGCTCTACTTCACTTTTACGATGTCAGTTACTGTGTAATCCTAGAATTCAATTCTGCTAACAAGACGACCAGCCATCAAGTTGGTGCTCCCTCCGTTTGTCTTATTCTGTCGTACTCTGTGGGAAATGAACTTTTTAGTTTTAGAAGGAAATGCATTGATTTTTTTGGGAGTGACGTCTACGTCACATGATGCCAACGTGATGCTCTGTGTTTAGGTTGTGAGGAAGTATGATGAGCGTCAGCTGACTGAATAATGTGAAAAGACCATTATACTGACAAACAAACAGACAGGAATCCATGTGGTAGTGCCCGTATGTTTGCTTTATGCCGTCTTGAGTTTGAAGACCTCTCAAATGTCTTCAAAGAGCAATGCAAAAAACAAAACAATGAGAGCTGTCTAGCATTTGCATACCACTGGCAACTACTGTCGGCATGAAAACCCCTCATTTGAATTCCTGTTGGAATTCTTGTCATGGATTGGTGGCAATTAATTAAACACTGATTCCTGAAGGCTATGGGGCTTTTTAACACAGCAGAGGAGCATTTATGTGCAGTTTCTTTTTTATTCCAGGCAGACACATAAGGGAAAGGAGCACCTCAGGAAGACCCTACTGTCATTGTTTGACTGTATTAGTTGAGATATATACACACACAGAGATTTTAATTGAGCCTTTCGCCTCTGTGACATGTCAGTGAAAAGCTGTCCATCACAAATCTGACTTTGCTTTCCTTAGAAGGGGGGGGGGGGGGGGGGGGGCATCAAGGGCAAACTCAGTTACAAGGTCTTTCCTTAAAGCAGCATAGGCCAATTTTGTGGTTGAAAAACAATGTACTTATCTCATCAGTCTAATTCACATGGCAGGACCATAAGAGCTCTGTCCTAATGAAATCATGCCATGATGAAGTAAAGACAGCTCTGTCACAGGAAAGGACAAACTGAGATTTAAGAAAAAAGAAGCGAGGAAGCACGAGCAAACACCCCCCCCCCCCGCCAAAAAACGCCCCCAAAGAACATTATCATCCACTCAAAGAAAAAAAAGGCTTTCTACTTTGAAGGTTGTTGCATTATTTCAAAGAATCTGTGGTGCAAATAGCTCACAGCGGTATCAACCAAACCAGCAGTATGTACCAGCCATTTTAACTTTGAATATTATGAACACTGTAACAGTCAAACAAAGTGTTGTTTTTCCAGATTAATAAACTTTCAAAGATAAGATAGCTTGGATTTAGTACTTTTACCACCTGTCGGATCACCCGGACCCACGCAAGCACATCCCACCCCCTTTGTAAACAATTGAGCACATCACTCCGGCCCAATATGATCACAGGGGGAAACACACGGGTTAAATATCGCTGTGAGAAAAAAGCAAACATGTCTTCTACACATCCAGGTTGGCGCTCAAAGGTTGGAGTTTCACAGAGTTACTGCTCGCCTCTCTCTCGCTCCTCCCTCCCTTTGCTATAGTCCGGTATGAAGCATGCTGTCTGCAGTTTACTGAAATCATGTCTCAGAGCTCTCGATTAAGTGGTACGCAAATATTGGTGTATAAAGCACATTAAAAGTTGAAGAGAAGGCTTTCATCTCTTCTCTCTTGGACTAGTGTAATGGTCTCTGGGAGAATTAGTGGAGAGCTTTTGTGTATGCTCAACATGTGCAACCGTTTTGTTTTTCTTCTGTTGCACCCTTTTAAGTTATTATGTTTTCCATGTTTTTATTAACATTATTATTATTATAGCTGTGAAGGTGGTACATCTATATCTTTCCAAAATGGACAGTAATTCAGTTTCTTGACGACTGGCTGACATCAAATGTCTCCGCTCAAGAGATACCAAGGTTTAATGATCCACAAATTAGGCAAGTCGGGTTCATTTACCATGAGACAGTTACTGATGTAGCCTGTCTCCGAATATGTCTTGAATGAAATTGATGTGGAGTGGTATTTCACTCTCAGTCAATGTAGTATGTCTTAAACAAAGACATCAGGATCAGCATCAGTGATGATTCTAGTTCTGATCCTGGAAAAGCAGGCCTGATGCATCCCTATTTAAAATCCCACTTGGCTCAGGATGAGCTATACTACGTGCTCGCAGCTCCTCGGCTACATATCATCGCCAACGTGTCCTTGGTTTGACTCTGCCACTCATCGCTGTGTGTCCATTATTGTTCTTCCCCCAGATAATTCCCCCGCGGTAATCAAGTAGTGCAAGTTAATGCGCTCCCTTGCCCAGAAGGAGCAAAGTGTGGAGACCTCCACACCCTTTCAATTAATGATTCACGTCATTAATTGAAAGGGTTACCAACGAGGAAGTTGTTGGCTTTATTGCGCATCAATTAAAAACCCTCTTCTGACCGTTGGGCCTTTGCAGTGACACGACGCAGCAACCAGCCCACTATTCTGGGAATTCCGTCCATAATTCCGTCAGCGTTGAGTGCCAGTGTGGCTGTGCCCTATGTGCAGTGAGGTGGGGAGTCATGTGCTGGATGGGTGTGTGGTTTGTCCAACTCTCATGCAGAAGACCAAATATTTTTATCACATTAATATAACCATAACTGACGCTGCACGACACGCATTTGACCTCACCTTTAACCATACTAGAGTTGGCATGCACAGAAAAGCATCCAGTATTGACATTCTTGTCTGGCAATAAGGCTGCATGGGTTCACACATGCACAGTCAGATGTGTGCGTATGCTCAGTCATAGGAATGCAATTTTTCATTTTTTTTTAAAGCCTGCAAGTCACTCACCCCTCTGATTCCCTCACTGCCTCTATATCACACCGATACAGTCTGATGGCGGAAAGAAAAATGCTGCAACACTCACGCACGCACGCACACACACACCCTCCTTCTTGATCACACTTGATATGATTGTTGTGGGTGTGATCTGCACTGCTTGGTCCGAAGTGGACCTACTGATCAAAACCTGATTCCCTGTTGGATTCCAGCAGGTCCTCGGAGACCACGTCTCTCACTTTTAGCAAAGTCTACCTCCAGACCAGATCTCAAGTACATTGTGAGGCATGGGGCATTTTGGGCATTCCCAAACACACATGCAACCACTAGCGAGACTATTTGCTCTCAAATTGACCCTCGGGAAGAGGAGGAATCTCCTCATCCTTACTACGGTTCCTTTGGGTGAACCGGGTCTGGTGAAGATCCACCAGACCCGGGGGTTCAACACCACAGACAGATTCATAAAAAAATTAAAAATTTGAAAATGCACTATGCTGAAGTCAATGGGATCATGATTCAGCCTTGACTTTATCATACTTCATCCATGGAAATAGTTATGCTGCTTATGTATGGTCCACAGATGCACAGGGGCAACGTTGATGACTGCAATATTTTCCCACGGACCAATTGAGATGACAGCAGCATATGATCCATGACATCAATTAAAACCTAATGTCCGCACATCACATGAAGCATCCCAACTACTTCCCAGTTTCGCTCCACGAATTCTGGACCTGGCGCGCCAGCCCTTCAAATAAACGTCTGAACCTGCAGAAAATGAACTCACCGGGCTTGCGTTGCAGATATTACATGCCAGAAGAAACCAAGCAGTGAGGAGAAGAAGGAGAAGCAGAATTCCACGGTCCCCACAATTGCCCATTCACGGCGCGGCGACACTCACGCCGACACCCGTTCATCGCCGTATCCAACGGAGAAGGGTGGTGGCGGGGGCGCGCGGGCGGGAGCGCGCCTCCTGGCCACGGACAGCGCGCTCGGAGAGAGGTGCGTCAGTAAGGAGGAGGTGTGAGGAGAAGATGAGATGATAAGAGCCCCGTCGTTACCGCGGCTAACAAGGACACAACTGGTTTCCTCTCTCCGGCCACTCTGCGGATGAGGTGACATTACCCATTACACTTCATCAGATGAAAGGTCAAGTCTGTGTCCACGAGTGTTGTGTGAGATCCACCTCCTCATATATACATTGAGGGGAAAAAAAGGTTGGGGGGAAGAGTAAAGGGAGAATAGTCATAGTATGATATCATGTGTCAATTACATCACGGCAACAATAATAATAATCATAATAACTTGGGTTTATATAGCGTCTGTCAAAACCCAAAACCGCTTTACAGAGAAAGGAAAAAAAAGAAATATATGATTTGGGGGGGGGGGGGGATTTCATTTAAGAACCATTGAGTTGACATTAAGCTAAAACAGTTGTCATAAAACTCACTGACTATAATTAGTCATAAGTCGTGAATGTAAAATGTGGTTATAATAGACCATTTAAGAAATGTTTTTTTATGACTGAAGTATTAAACAAACATTTCTGGAGGACAAATTAAATGCCACTTTTTTTTTTCACACAACACAGTTCAGTGGGAGGGGGAATTAAATACTCAAAAGACCTTGACAAGTCGTCCACTCTGAGCTACATTTGTGCCGAGGGGGCACGGAACACCCGATAGAAGAGGCTGTGTGAAAAAATATATACCTTTCTCACATTAACAAGTTATTTCACAGTATCACAGTAACACGTTCACTTATTTGAGAAAGTGTAAGATCGGGGAAGGTTTCATGTGGAGGCGATGAAAAGGTTTATTAAAAGTGTTGAAGCTACCAGAAGACCCTTCGATGTAAAACGAGCCAGTTGGTGAACATTTTGGGAATATTCGTGGGGTTTGGATGATGGTTGCAATTAAGGACCTGGAAAACACTGGTTATAAAATGAGCTGGCTCGTGATGTCTAGTTGGAGGTGTTGTGTTGCGTTTCTCCATCAATCTCGCCTCCTCCCTCCGAGCACTGCAGCTCTCCGCTGGCTATCCGGCGGGATGTTATGTAAATGTGTCGTCACTTTGTTCCCTGTAAGAAACTCGCCGGCTGATGTTTCAAATTCCCTTTTAGGATGGAGTTGGGTTCGGTGTTGCCGTGAAATGTGGACAGTCGGATGTGACGTGTGGGCTTCAGCTGGGATTGACGAGAGAGGTTTGCCAGAATGAATCCGACAGAATGTAACGGATTCACCGTGGGCTTGATGAATAGATGGTGTGGCGATCATCTGCTCATCCTTGGTGAAAACAGAGTGAATTTTCACACCGGTGAAAGGGAATTTGATTTCATATTAAATGGCTGAAAAGGAAAATAAATGGGTTTGAAACTTTAAACCGCAGTTGGGTGGCTGCTGCCTACATCTACGCTCACATTAGTCCCTGGGAACAATGATACAAAACCTCAATTTAGTCAAGAATTGGTAAAAGATTGTACCAGGAGGAGAGTGACTCTTGGTCAAATATTGAATTTCCTCAGAGATAAATAATATCAATATAAGACTGACAAATGCGAGTGACTGTTTTGAACATTCAAAATGAAAAGTCTGGATTGTCACTCAAAAGAAATGCCACCAGCTCCACCACGGCATTACAGCGGCGCACCGGATTCTTACAAACCCTCACTTTGAAAAGTCTTCCTCCCTGAAACACCTCTGCCGCTGTAGCTCTCGGGCTCCTCGTCGAGTGGCTGTACAGTGGGCGGTAAGAGCTCTCATGTTCCCTGAGAGAAATGTGCTTGAGTAACTCTGGGTAGTCACAACACCATCATAAGGGAATAACAAGTCTCTATGAAATGCTTTAGGAGCCCGTCGGAATCATTGCATCAGTTTGACCACTGTGTTTATGATAAGATTCCACGGAAAAATGAGCCATAGATAATCCTGTGAGAAAAACCCCTGTGGGATGTGCTATAACATTTTCATAATATATATTTGTGAGAAAATACGGTGTTCTTATAATATTAATGTAATAATCATTCAGTTTGCTCTTGGAAGTTAACATACAGGGTTACAATCCATATTCACCAGTTTTGCATTCTCCTCATTATCACATACAGGAATACAAAACAGCAATATGATTTAAAATATGTAAATGATGTGAGCTTTAACTGCGATTTAGCCGCAATGCAGATATGATGGTAATATGATGGGCCAATTATAAAAAAGAACTTTCAATGTAATAATGACATGGAAGACTGGAATGTCCATACCTTTGTGATGTTGGACAAAATGCTAAGTTGCATATTAAGTCTGTGAGTATATTAAGTATTTAGATTCACATACCGTCACGATTTTTCTCCATTATTTGTACATGCAGGCTTGAATTACTCACCCTGTTGGCCACCAAAGTCCCAAATCACATTTTAGAAGCCGTTTTTTGTAAAAGTTTTAATAATTAATGATCAAACTTAACATAATTTATGTAAATGTAACTGGCGTGCGTGTATCCTCCCCTCTGGAGATCTTGAACGAGCAGCTGTCAAAAGTGCACAGTAATATCATGCTCGATGAACTGAAAGCGAGGGGCTTTGTACAGGCGGCGCAGTATGAGCTCTCTGCTGGTGGGCAGGAGCCTAATCCGCTATGGAAAGGGATCTTGATTCATCATTGTGTTCATTCATTCATCCAGTCTCACTGACTTTCGCGTCACCTCAAACACTGGAGCTCTGGAGCCCTTTGCTGCCAGGACGGCCTTCACCTGATTTCTCCAAACTGCTCCTAATCACGTCTCTGTCTGCATCGTTTCATTGTTTTGAGTAGTAAAGCTTAGTTTCCATCCTCTGTAATAAAGAGACATAATTATCATTTCTTCATAGAGAACTTACAGTCAACCTTGTTGTTGCTAATTAGCAATGGCCGTGCTTTTTTCTTTTCTTCTCCCAGTATTTCTTATCTTGTCACTGTTGAAGAAATGAATGAATTTTTAATCAGGCTTTAGTCCTGCATGTGCGCTTGTAACTGCCTTGAATCAGCCAATTTAAGGCCGTCTCGCTCATTTGTTACTGGACATTGCATGGAAAATATACTCGTCTTTCCCTCTGCAGAATATACAGCACACTGCAGTGTTATAGAAAGCAAAAGATACTGCGTCTGTACCGAGAGAAACAGGGCTCCTGTTCATTTGAAGTTTGCCACGGTAAAATGAAAAGTACAGGATTCGCTGGTCTACTCCTACTACTGTACTCCCCTTTTTACTCACTCCTCTATGCAGCCATGCGAGTTATGCAACAAGGTCATCCCATCTGCCACACGAGCTCGGCAGGTATTCTGCAAGAGTGCAGAGCTGCTGAGTTGTCTGCTATTCATTTCGATAACATGGAATTTTTTATTCAGCATTGTTTTTGTGGCCGCGCAATGTGTTTTTGTCTTGATGCAAAGATTTGAAACAGGGGGGGGGGGATTTAAAATGAATTTACTCAAATTATACTATGGCCATACTCCCTGCATGCGATTTATACACATCATCTGTTCACCTCTTTATGGACTGGAGTGCTAATCCAGAAATAACTTTGCATGATTACACTGTGGAGGTGGGAAACACGGCCAACATCCAGCGTAAGCATGCAGTGCTCTCATGTAGCTGAGATCTCTAGCCGCCCGACATGCTTATTGTCTGGTTCCTTGAAGATATGTTAGACACCAATGTTGCATTTCCTGGTCAATGTCCGTGCACCTTTGTTTTTGAAACGCCTTTTCAATCAGAACATTAACTGAATTGAGGAGGGACCGGGGTGAACATTTCAACTCAGGATCTTGTTGCTGTGAGTCTACACAGTAAGCTCCCCCCCCCCCCCCATCACTTTGATCCGGGCGTTGATGACTCTGTCACTCCTCGGGCTCTGCAAGCATCTAATTCAAAGTTTGCAGTCATGTGGCTGCATAGTATCAGAGCAGTAAAATATGCATAAGTTGTGATGACACTCCTGCAGAGATGCCAGCCTCTCATGTGTCACAACGCTGCTCTGGCTGTGATTAGGCCTCATCTGAATCACCAGCGTGTGTCTGAGAGTGTGTGCCTCAAACCTGATCTACTTATAGATAGAATTAAAAAAAATAGCTTGAGGGTCAAACTTACAATTGTTTCAGATCTTTATTTCTTTCCTGTAAAAACACTTTAACTCCCACTGAACTTCTGTGATAACTGCAATTCCTCTACAAGAATGATAAATTAGGGGTTTGAGGATGAAGGAGCACTTGGTAAGAGAGAATTCAAATATTTTTTCAAGGGTTTTTGTGGAGTGCATTATTTCCGCAAACAAATCAGCTATTGTATTTCACCACCTCCACAACTGCATATCAAGGGCAACATAAAATAATTTGAACCTAACGTTCTATCCGCAGCGTGGGAACAGTAGCGAAGGTAGAACGTGTGAAACAACCTCGGGTCACACTTCTATAACATAACAGCGCTGTGTTCATCATTAGTCATTTCAGAGCGACAGAGGGACGGAGCGGCTTCCTTCAATTATCGTCACGACATCATTGTTTTCTAATCACTTCCGGCCCTATACGCTTGTGGTAAAACAGACGTCGTCATAGAGCCGGCGCCGCGGGTCGCATTCTGAAGGCCGGGCAACACGAGACGCAGTGCTCTGCACCACCTTCCTTTTGTTGAAGACTTAATAGCGGAACAACATGCGCCACTGTCCTTGCCTGGCGATCACTATAAACTATAAGTTTAATATGATACCGATACCAATTGCTCTAAACAATAACAAGGTGATGCAATTTGAAGTGAAGTCTGGTGTGAGTGTTCCCTTTGTCAAAAGAAAAGAACCAATTCAACAATGCATCTCTCAATACTTGTCGTCTTCCTTACGCTGCGGCAGCTGCAAAAACCATTAGTTGCTGCGGAGGATGCACGTTTAAAATAATGAGTCACAAGTATTTAGTCAAAGGTCTGAGCACTGTAGGTGTTTCGCACACTTTGCGTTTAGGTGTGAATGGAACATTTTTTTGGCGACTATTTTCATTCTTGGTGCGATGTTTTGGCAGCGGAACAGTCTTCGTGGTCCTGAGCCAAACTGAACTAGGGGACTGTTTCACCCGGTGCAACAATGTGCCTCACAGGCGTGTTTTGAAATCGTTTTTGTTTTTTTTAACAACAATTGAGCTCAACGGCACAAAGTAATCAGCTAATATCAGCCTTTAGCTACAGAGGAAATGCTTGTCAGTGGCCCAGGCCCGGCTGATATCATTTAGAAGTGACAGCAGTTCCACACTTGCAGTTTGGAGAGTTTGGAGTTGTTTGCACAAAACGGCTTGTATCCAATAGCTCAACGAAGTAGACAACGCGGATATTAATCTGCTACAATATTTTGTTGTGATTGAATGTTGAAAATAATCTTAGCTCAAAAAATGCACAGAGCATGCGGGAAAAGATGGTATTTACATTGAGTAAGATACACTTGATATCCAATCTGTAATGCATATTAAAAATCAAATGAACTAGACTGTGGACCGCACTGCATACATGTATGTATTCGTAGAGTCCAAAGAGGTAGCGCTGTTGTTAAATTGTCCAACAAATCATGTATTCATTATGTATCCAGCTTGTCTTCTCAGACAATATAGCCGCAACAAACCGTATATTTCACATCTGAGACCGAATTCCATCGTCCAGAATGAATTTAATTGTTCATCAAAACACCACAGTCAACGGAGTCGGCGGTGAAATGGGCTGGCTGAGAAAAGATTGTTCCCCCGTGTCGACAGCGCACTTTGACCAGCACGACATTTCAGCAGCTGGGGGCAAATGTCTAAACAAGCATCATTTGGATAAACTGAACATTTGAAATTTAAATGTAATAGTTGTCTTCTTTTTTCAAGAAAAGGGCGATAAAGCTTAACAGACAAAGTAATTGTAATTCCGCTCAAAACTGAAGTAAAATGGGGTATATAATAGGGTGAATGTAAAAGTAATCTCTAATAGGGTGGCTTGGAGCCATATCACCATGACGGCTATAGAAACTTGTTTTATACATAATAAAACAGGTTTTACATACATAGCTCCAAGCTATATATACACCACATAAAAATTCCTTTGGAAAATAAGACTATTCCGGGGTAATCAAACGCCTGGCCATGAATCGTGAATATGCTCCGAGCCAATCGACCATCTCATTGGTTATGAAGGTTAAGTTAAAGATTTTTTTTTGTCCAGTGGCAAAGCCAAGACGCAATCTGCATTCATCAAACATTAAGTGGTCATCATAATCATTTATCCTCAAAATAACAGCTTGTATTTTGCACAAACCAATAGTAACTGTGTAGGAGGTTTTAACCGAAGCCGTGTCACTTTGCCTTATGGGCTTGCACAAGCTTGTGGCTTCATTAGTTTGGCTTTGACTGGTGTGTTTTGCCGTCTCTTAATGGTCCAAAAGCTGTTTCCAGAGACTTTTTGAAAACGGTCCATGTATCCTTGTATTTGAGGGAAACTTTTGAAGTAAAGTCAGACCCAATGTGTTAACATAAAAGTCCTGGGAGATTCAGTCTAAAAATGGATCATGGGTATCTTGTCTAAAAGCTCTCATCTGTCTGACCCTATAAAAAAGTCTGTGCCAGATGACACATCACTGCAGATTGCAGTTGGCTCGGCTTCCACTCGGCGACCCCATTCGGTCCGGCCAAACCAAGCAAAGGCGGCGACAGAAATTGCCACACCTGAGAGTACAGGATCACAAATAGGATAATTCCAGGTTGCTGCTTCACACTAAAAAAAAGATCACGCAAATGTAAACATGTACACGCACGAAAGCTCACTTGTACACAGCCACAGACACGCATCCGTTGAGGAGATGAGTCACTCACATCTCAGCATTGACATGAGGCAACGCTAAATGACGGGGGCTGATAATACAGGTAATACAAGTCCAATCTGCTGAGCAGCACTGACAATGCACACTGCCATTAAACACTCTCACACACTCACTCAATGGGGGAAATGAGGGCATCTTCAACTATTGATATTTAAATGGGCACACAAACACTCAGCACTGATTTCAAATGACAGGCTCACATACAGGAGAAAAAAAATGATTGTTCAAGCCCATTGACACATATCATACCACCTGGCATTCTCTGTTTTCTAAATCTGGTCATTGGCTCAAGTGGTTTTTATTCCCACCAGCTCTGTGTTCTTGAGGTATTGGCCAAACAACATTTTTTGCTCTCATTGAAGTCTGTCACAGATTTCAGAAAAAGGCAAATCTCTGCTATTCCTGCTCGCGTCACAGTTCCAGCACAATTCAGAGGAAAGAGTGTTTTGTATTCGTCTTACGTACAGTACAAACTCCCGTGGGTAAGTCCAGTCCGCTGTCTCAGACCTTTCAAATTTCACCAAGGTCAAATGGAATTGGCACTCTCATGCAGGGATTTGAAAATATCATGGTTGGGCATTTTGCATTTAAAAAAATTCATGGTTTTACGCGGTGCATCCCGGAGCTGAAAAAATGGATCCCTGATTCAACATAATGTTATCATGTGGTTTTGAAAGTGTTGCAGCAGAGTGGCATGGAGCACTAGTAATGGTAATAATGGCTTTTTAAAGCTGGAGCGTCCGCATTTTCCCTCGGCCCAAAAAGATGAGCGAGGTGCATTTAGATTTTTTTTAAAAAGAAAAAAAAGTGGGCTGCATTTTCTGCCTGCTGGAGAGGTTTTGCAGTTTTTAGGCCAAAGTCAATAGACAAGGCCCCGGACTTGTGTTTGCACAACAACCAGCAGCAGCAGCAGCAGCAGCTCTGTGTGTGTGACAGCTCCAACAGATTTACAAACCCACCGACAGAAAAACTGTTTCTCTTATTGTCCCCCAGAAACTACATACGATTCAGAAGGACACCGTTTAACTCATGACAAAACATAGTTTGAAGTTCCCCTCAACTCTACGGAGCATTTCTTTCACCTCACCGTTTGGCTTTTCCTCCCAACACCTTTACCGTTAACTTTATTCTCCCTGCTTGCTTGGTATTGTTTTTTCTTAAAAAGCAGCAGTCAGCTGATATCAGTGAAAAAGCCAACTATACCATAACAACGACAACAACTGTAGGCTACACCTGTCTAGAAACAACTGGCAGACAAAATGAGCGACTCCTTGGGGGACATAATGGAGCATGTGGGAGCAAAAGAGCTGGATGTTTCCTTCAGCAGTTGGTGGAGGAGACCAAACCAGACCTAAAAAGGAGAGTGAACATTTGACAGATGATTTAAACACGTTTCAAAATGAATGCTAATGTTGCCACATGTTGCTGCAAGGAAATGCTTCGAGAGAACACTAAACTCCCGTCTCACAGTCTTGTCACTCAAACTAAATTGTCCCAGCATTGTTTTAAATTCCCTAAAGAGGCCTCTGCTTATCTTGTACCTCTCCTCTGTCTGCACTCGTCTGTATACAGGGGTGGGGGTCATGTCAAAATTGCACCAAAATTATTTTCTGTTCAGTTCGCTTTCATTTAGATCATAAGCTATCAAATAATGGCGGCACAGATAGTGCCTGGTGAGGAGCGGACCCGACACGGTCTGGCAGGTAAATTGTTCGCTTTATTCATTTGAAGCTGCCTTCCTTTCAGCTGCTGCACAATACACTCTAGACCAAAATGATTCTTTACACTTGGAAGCAGGACCCTTTATAATACCATAAAGCATATAATCATACCACTGACCCCAGGATTTTACATACTGACTTCCAGAATTTGTCAAGTGGGATGATTTCTTTGGACTTTTTTGGGGGGTAACATCTTTTAAACATTTTTATTACAGAAGGCCTTTTTAATCTGTTTTGCATTATGTGTGTTTGTACAATCAAATCAGAAGATCATACCCTACCCAAAAAATCCCAGAGGAGCCCCTCCCCTTTATGTCGAGCAACCCGTTCAGCTTTTCGCTGGTGGTTTGTAGTGAGTGGACATACAGTAACATCGCTCCAATTCCCCTGATCGGCCAAATCGGGAGTACCAGCTGCACTAGGCTTTCATCACACACATAATCATTGAGGCATCGCTGCTTGGGTTTTGAAATAATTGGGTTTTGAAGAACACAAGTACAGGCTAAGACCAAGGGAGAGGAAGGACTGCAAAAAAGAAAAATATGTGACAACCTCGTTGCAACCAGCTGGTAAGTAGCCAAAGCTATAGAAGACATGAACTGTATATGGAAGGATCAGAGTCTCCCTTGATTGTTCTCAAGCAAATGTTCTGCAATCAAATCAAAGTAATTACGGCACTGAAGAATCAGAAGAATCTGCAGAGATGTTAATGGCTCTGTCAATCAATAGGGCAATGTCAGAACTGAAGTTGCTTAAGTTATTTTGTTGACGTAGAGGAGCCAGAGAAACAACCAAGTATACCTTAATCTGTGATAACAGACCAGAGAGAAATTGGGACAAAAATACCGAAATGATGTTGTAAAGTGAAGGACAAACACGTGTGTTCATTGCTCACAGATGCCAAACTAAGATTTTTCTTTCCCAGAGATATTTACAAAGACAGCTGGTCTCTGTTAAAGCAAACTCTACATATTTTAAATGCGTTAGCGTCCATACAAATATACCAACATGCTGTTGCTTATCGTGGTATTTTGGTGTTTCTCACTGTTTTTGACTTACTGTTAAACATTTCCCCCTGGTGTCTAATTTGCAGCTTTCCAGTTGGTGGCGGGCAAGCTTGAAGATTCAGCGTGAAAATTATATCTGTGTTTACATGTGCTTATTGGTCTGTGTGTTTGTGTGTGTGTGTGTGTGTGTGTGTGAGAGACCACCAGGCCCACATGATGAGATGGAATGATTGTGGATCCCATGTGAGTTTCTGTTACACATGTATCACTGCAGCCATCTGTGCTTCCAAGACCTTCATATACTGTACATGCCAGACATAGACATACTCTTGTCTATCTGCGACACTGGGAGTCATACTTTCTGAAAGCTGTGTGTGCAAGGATTTTTGCATTGTACAGCTGCAGGGTGCGTGGTCGAGCTTTCTTTCATTACTATTACAAAGTAATATGTGGTTCCGAAAATTGCAGTTATTTTGCAGCTCACGTTGTCTCAGCACAAGTCACGGTGATTGAGGGGTCGGGATACATGCAGATGCTTGTGTTTGTGTGGGTGTGCGAGAGTGAATCCCGGTTAGACTCTCATACACTAGTTAAAATTCCTCTTCTGACTTTGTCCTCTGCATTTCGCTCTGATAAATCCGTTTGTCGCTACGCGGCTGCTTTGCATCATGTTCCATTTTTATTAATTATTGCTAAGCTCACTTTGTCTCTGTTCGCTTACATTGAATGTTCCTCTCTTGAGAATCCATTTTTGCCAAATAAATGAAATGAAAATGAATAAATGATGCCTTTGAGGTGGACTGCATATGTCTACACACCGATAATAGATTACTGTGATTAGTAGTCTTTTTTTTAGCAAATGTTAGAGGATGGTATTAGTGTGTTTGTTTTCAAGCAGCCATTGTTTCCAATTAGTGCAGGAATATGCATTAAGTAGTTAACAGTGAACATCGACTCTTCTTTTTTATTTGTCAGGTGGCATTATGTTTTCGCGGCAAATGCAGTGCTGAGTTTTCACCTTGATCTGCAGAAAGCAGAAATTTTCTCTCTCTCTCTCTCGACCTGTTAACAGGGAGGTTTTCATAGTCACTGTCACAAAGTACTTGAATGTTTGGTTTCTGTGAAAAGAAAATATTGTAAAGATGGTCTCAACCCACTCTTTATGAAAAGTGCCCTGAGGTAGCCCCTGCTCTGATTTGATTTGGCGCTACATGCAACTGACTTGAGTTGACTGAAGCGTTGACAGATTGAATCTGTCAGAATTACACGGACATGTATTTACCCTGCCTCAGTGGGAGATAACGCTTCAGTCCCCGTCAGACTCGTGTGAGTGACAACCACACGTTGCCACATTGAGCTCCTTGGATGAAGGAAGGCGGAGCAGACCAATGCCTTTGTGACAGGAGCCACAATTTGAAAAGCAGCATAACGATTAAAAGGCAAATGGTCCCTTGATGCCTCAGAACCTTTTCATTGTTAAAGGGTTATGGAGCCAAAGGGGACGGGAGATGAAAACTATCATCATTCCTCCGAGACATCTGGGGATATACTGAGCTCTGATTATCCGTACGCGCCCAAACTGAGAACGAGTGTGTATTTTCTTATTGACGCCAGCAGAGGATTATCTCTGCCTGAGTGACTTCCTTCACCTTTCTCACCACACAAGGACTTGTATTCATTTCCACAGTATCTACTACCCACAGAACGGAAATGAAACAAACCAGCAATTACAGAGGAAAGGCACCGAAGCCCAAAAGGCTGACTTTCCCCGAGAAATGGTGCATTTACTTCTGCGTTTAGCCAGGCAAATTCAACGGTGCATTACTAATCTTTTCCATCAATTAACTGGTGTGTCCCAGTTGCACCAGTAGTCGTAGTCTTTCATGTACCAGTCGTTGTTCCAGTGCTCGGAGGAGGACAGATTCATGGTGGGTTTTTCTTGTGTGTGTTATTCGCGCCACTCGTTACGTTTTTTGATTTATCAGCGCTTATCAGTCCTCGAACTAGAAAAGAAGAAAACATTCACATATACACTCTCCGGTGTTCCGTCGCTCTAAATGTCAGGTGAGAGTGCACAGCAGGTAGGATGGTATTTCATGGTGTCAAAATGATGCTGAGGGGAGCGAAGGTGCGCATACAAATTTCCATCAGAATAATCTTGCATTGTTGCTTTTTTACAAAAGGCCAACAAGGACAAGCACTTAAAAATAAGTATATAAAGTACACCAGTGTACAGCGTGTCATTTCAGTTTTTTCTCTCATAAAATAACCTACACTTCTTTGAGTGTGTACCCAAATTTATGCATTTTTTCCTCGATAGGCAGCAGGAGACAAAAAAAACCCAGACTCCCTCTCTCTAATTGGCCAAAAACGCAGTGTGTTGCAGCGGCGAGCAATAGTTGTGTTGACTCGTCAGCTCCAGCGCTCGGCTGAGCTCATTAGAAAGCGTCAGTGCACAGTCTTTCCGGATAAACTCAACAATATACCAAAGGTTTGCCTCAAAGCTGCACATTTCCCAGTGAAAGGATCAGGATCTTCAAATGTTTATGCTCAATAGATTTCGCAACATTGGCTTAAAAATTGGCTTATTAAATATTTTAATCATTTGTTTTACAGTACACAGCTAGGTTGCGTCAGATTTTCTTTTGAAATCATAAATTTTGGAAAAGCAGCTAGAGTAATAAAAATAACTGTGAATCAATAGCAGGGGAAAACAACGTGATAAGTGTGTTTCCCACAGAGAAGCATCATAGCTTTATAAAGACTTTTTGGCTCCTTGTTTAATTTTTGCCAGCTGCCTTCTTCGAACATGCTCTACGAAACCCACTGTGCGCTGCGTGATCAACACCAAAAAGGGTCAGTCAGCGTGGAGCTGGAGAACACAGTGTAGCATTCAGGAGCTCAAGAGCCAGACATTCACTCCAGGGGCTGCGGAAGACTAAGAGACTGAACATGTTGGTCAAAAATATGTCTCCGTATCAATTGTTATGGTGTTGTCAAGTGTGTAGGGGGGCGGGTTAAACACGAGGAGCAAAAAATACAAGTACATTAGAACAAGGAGAAAAACGTCACGGGGAGCAACACGGAGCACATCTGAAACAGGACATGTGAACCAAACCACACAGAGGAACGGGAGCACTAAATACACTGGGATGACCGAACACAGGTGAAACACCTTTGGAGCAGGTGCAGACAATGACAGGGGGGCGGGAGCCACGGGAAAAGTAAAGTGACAGCAAAACATGGAAATGAATGTCAAAAAAAACCCAGGAAACACCTAACTCAAGATGAAACATACACAGGGGGAATGACAAAGGGTAACGTCACTAAAACTGTGACCCAAGGAAGGTAAATCAAAGCATAAATAAACAATATAGTCCATAAGGCAAAAGCAGTCTTTCAGGAGTTCACGGGGGCAAAATCCTGACAGTTCTGTTAGTGGATATGAAAATAAGCCACACTGTACATCTACAGTGAATATAGTTGGTGGATCTGTCGCCAGACAAACGTAACCAGGCACTTCATGCTGCCTTCCATTATACCTCGGAACTCGGAACTTGGACCCCAGAGAAGTCGGGCTGGTGATTTTTCTTTTCCGAGGTAAACTGGAACGCAGCGTTAACATCGACTCCTGACGGTGAAAGTCAGCACCACTCTGACCTGACGTCAACCGGCTAATCCAATACCGGAACGGACTGACATATCAATCAAACATTCGATAATTGATTTGTAACCATACACGCATCATCAATAGACCCCAA
Source organism: Scophthalmus maximus (assembly GCF_022379125.1). Taxonomy (NCBI): domain Eukaryota; kingdom Metazoa; phylum Chordata; class Actinopteri; order Pleuronectiformes; family Scophthalmidae; genus Scophthalmus; species Scophthalmus maximus. Next base: position 13,921,782 of record NC_061528.1, on the reverse strand, counting down.
GGTTGAACATATGAACATACAGTGAGGGTTAATCTTGAACCTGATGAATGTGTACAGGTTTTCTTAAGGGGATGTTAATCAGGACTGTACGTGGCCCTCCGTCCCCCTAACGTGAATGACATGCACGGATGCCTGCTGGCGAGACAGACGTTCTCACAGATTGGTTCAAGCAGACGGAGGAAGCTTTTGATCATGTGGTTAAATGAAAGAGATATGCCAGAAGGGAAAACACTGAAATGGGCCGGTCCCGGTGGAGGAAAAAATAGATCTACTGGAGTGTTTCTTTTCCCACATCCCCAGTGTGTGTGAGAGTGTATGTGCATCATCCAGCTGGGCCGAGACTACAGACAGATTTCTGTGCAGTGCATCTGAACCGCTGGAGCTCAACACCAACTGACTCTGCCACTGACTGTGATCATATTCTGTCGTGTAACACTGGCAGGAGGTCGAACCACCAGGCCAAGAGGTTCTATTTGGGGTTTTTTCAGTTTTATCTCCCTAACCCGTGAATGTGTCAGATTAAATGGCACTGTTGACCATCCGTAGAGCCATGGGGTGACGGTTTTACAAGTGGGGCCCACCGTCACGCGGCATTCTGCTGGCTGACTGACTGTCGGTGGAGCTAATGCACGAGGAACCCTTGCAATGTTGCTCAAGTCGGCAAGCTAGGAAACGTGACAGTAAGCAATACAGGTTTCAAATAAGTAAAAAAAATCTGCTGTACAACCGCACGACCTCCACGATACACAGTGTTTTTTTTTGTGAAGCAATGTTGGTAGTTACTTTCTTCGTTTGCACAAAAAACTAAACAGGGCACAAGGCAAAGCCAGGTCCATGTGACGAAAATGTTGGACTCTCCTCTTATAGGCACAACGCCACCTGCTCATGCACTGGAAATGTGCCCATTGGTGGGGTTTTTTAATTTCCCCGCATGCTTTCTAACACTGAGAGGTGACAATCATGTGAGTCCAAGCCGACATCAAGGAGTTTTGAAATAAATGGAAACAAGATGAGTTTTCCAGTTGACTGTGACTGAATTCGGAGAAAGAGGCAGTGCAAGGCCAATAGATTACAATGTGTGATTCCCTCTCAAGTCCCACAGTGCCCAGCAGATCTTGGCAGGAACGCTTCACTGTTAAAAATATATTCATCGTCAGGAAAACACAACGAACCTGAGTGCACCACTGGTCAATATCACTCAAATGTTAAGTCATCACAAATCCATTTCATTTGAAAAAACAGAAATCAGAAATGTATCTATAATGAATAGGTGGTTTTGAAGAAGCACTCGCAACAAAGTCAGGACACCCTTCATCCGTGAGATTGATTTTTTTTTTCCTTTTCATATTTTGTATGTCCGCCAGTTGTAATTGTGATGACAGATCATATCCTCATGGGTACGGATGGTACCAGTCTCACACAAAATCTTTCAAGAAATGTTCCATCTCTTTTAGCTGCCCATTGCCGAGGGGGTTTGTTGCTCTACCTTCCACGTTGAGGCACTCCATAGATGTTTTTTCCTTGAATTCAAATCAGGGAACATATCTGGCCCGGACGTAGGTTTTTACTTTTCTTGTGTGTTTGGTGACATCAAGTCCTCTCGGGGGGGGGGGGGGGGGGGGGTCATCTCTTCATTCAATGTCTGTTCTGTACAAACTGCATTCACAATGGCATCTATAAATGTCATCTCCCCTTCACCTTTTGCACTCCATACGAATTCATTTTGAATTCACCTGACCACAGGCCGCACCGCCCGCCAGCCTTCACACAGGCTTATTTTCATGTCATGTGGCAAATGGCTTCCTCCACTGTCCCCTGGGACTGTCTGAGCAGGCACCGAATGCTTTCACCCAAACAAATTGTGAATGGCGTCTCATTTGCATCCCCGTGTGAAGGCTGGCAGGCGGTTCTTCTAGCTGCCTCCTAACCACTGCTTCAGCTTACTTTCACCAGGCCACTCTCGCGCCCTCTCTCGTCTCCGTGACGTTTCACCGCCCGGTTTATTGCTTGTTCACGCGGTTCCTTGCCACGTGGAGGCCACGATGAGGCCATGTTGGACACTAATCAAGCTAAGACAGAGCAGGGCTGTGGCGTTCACGGCTGATTTTACGGCCGTGTTCATGCAATTGGGTCACAGGTGGAACCACTCTCGTTGCGTCGTATCCTGGGTCCCACGTTTTCAAGTGAAGCCTGTTTGCTTGTAATTCTACGCACAAAACTACATTTATTTCGACGGCCCCCGGTTGTGAATCGCTTAACGTTTTTGTGACTTTTTCCACAGGAGTCTAGTTCTGTTGTAGACTGAATATATTCAAAAGGTGCCACTTGCAGAATCGAGCTGAAGTGAAATTGGGTGCGTTAAAACTGTCAGAATGCATTACTTCGTATTTTGCCGAGAAGACCAGACAAAAACATCTTCCGTCTGTGATTTTTTTCTTCTTGGAAACTTTTGTAACTCACGGCACTTTCGCCGCAGCCCCAGATAAAGAAAAGTGTTGATTCATCTTGATTCCTGACAGTCGACTCCAACCCCCGTGAGTCCTCTTTTAACTGAAAAGATGACACCCCGGCAGGCGGACTACATCTACATCACCTCTGATGGGGAATGTGCTGCTGCAGCGGATGACAGCCGGTTTCTCATTCCTGTTTCACTGTTGTACCAGCAGCACTGCAGGGAGGACACCAGTCGTCATCTGTGGCGGCTGCTTTCGGTGTGAGTCCCAGAGTCAAAGACCCCTGAGTTCAATACTTTGCGTTCCTTGTCGTACAATATTGTAAAAAACAAATCTTTTGAATTGGTAGAAGTGTTGGTAGAGGAAACAAATCTGTCTGAAAACTTTACCAGACTCTCAGAAATGATGACGCGCCTTGGTGTCACAGAGTAAACATTAAACAGCATATAAGTAATTCAACTGTTTGTTAGTCGCAGCCCTAAATCATCCTGTTCCCAAAGAAAGGAAAACAATGCGCAGCACTGTAGTACATATACACCACCCTTCATCAGTCAACAATACTACAAAGCAAATATCATAACATAACAATAATATCATAACTTCCTCTTTAAAGCGACTGTTTCCTCTGACACTCTGAACAAGTTGATGATGCTTTTTTCCTGCGTACTATACATGCAGCCGCTCTTTCTCTCCCCCTTCTCAGCCACTTGAATCGAGCACTCTCCTACGGATGTGTGACGCGTTCGCGTGCATCAGAGCCTTTTTTGTTTCACGAATTAACAAGATTTTTATCTCAAAAAATGTGAGAAAAGGTTTCACGGGGCGAAAAAGGAATCTGCTCCGTCTTCCTGAAATTAACGAGACACCTCGGAATCCCATGAGACGCTCTCACCTGCGTGGAGTACTCACCGTCTGGCTGTGTGATATGATTTAAAGTGCGGGGGTCAATACATGTAAGGTACCTGAGGTGTCACTTACTCATTAGAAGCTAAGTTCACTTGAGCAAATCCAGCAAAAGAGAGCAAATTAGAATGAGCACAGGCAGCGACAGTGAGCCTTCTCAACCCACCAGGCAGCACAATCTAATCTAGACGTGTGAGCCGCCGCGTACCACATTATCACTACTTTAGTAGTAGTACTTTTTCTAACTTCCTTTTACTATGCTTGTCAATAAGCCGACCTTTGTTTCCCCCGTCTTGCAGGAGGTTGTTGGTCGAGGAAAATAAAAAACCCTGGCTTTTGAGGCGGAGCTGAGAATTATGTGGGATTTACAAAAGGTGAAGGAAGCGCTGTGTGGCTCGGGGCTGATCGGACAGGTGCACTTTAGTGAGGCAGGTAACAATAGGATCCCTGGAGCCTTGGGCGTTGAAAATCATTATTAGTTTAATCCTCGAGCATGTAAATCAGCAGACCAATGCCAATTGACTCTAGGTTTTCATTAGGGTCTAATGAAGAACTAGTCAGACGGAATTTCGTACCGGTCGTTGATGACACTCTGCTTAGCATCATATGAACTTGCACATAGCCCACGGAGGGCGCCAAATCCAACGAGTACAACATTTATAATGTGGCATAATATTCATTTTGTTTTTGCCTGAAATGAAGAAAAATAATGTAACATAATAGAAAAAAAATTGTTTTACATTTACTGAATATACAGCTACTCTAGAGGCGAGCTAAAGTGTTATGTATGTATGTAAACTTTTATATAAGACTTCAAGGGCAAGTGCTTTCAAAGAAAAGAGCCCCATGTCCCACTTGACCGTGACGAACAGTCAAAGGGCGGCTTGGACCTTTTGGGCAAATTGCCAGTCTTGCTTCCCAAATCTGTCTTTGAATCTCATTTCGATATCAAATGGATTATACTTAATATGCTCCAGTTCCTTCTAATGATGTTGCAGAGATGAGCAAACTGTTAACTGTAAGCTTTTGAATCGTGGTAGATTTCCTTTTTGCACAAGAGACTCTTTCTGTCCATAGATCTGTCTTTAAGCTATGGTATTTCCAAATCACTATATATTTATATACCCGTTCAACAAACTGCAACTTTATTTCTGCAGCTTTTAAATCAAAGTCCTCCTTTTCATCAAAGGAGCTGAATTCGTCCAAATGTTCCTAACAGGGTGAAGTGGGGTGGAAGCTGTCAGAATGCAGAGTTGTACTGCGGCATGTGTCCTTCATTGCGAAACTTTGCCTAATGCAGCTCACCTGAGGATGGTGTTGTGATTTGAAGATTCAGAACATTCATTTCCTTCAGGATACACTCCGGAGGGAGCTCCGCACTTTTGCTTGTAGAATTGTGATGACTGAAAATCCTGTAAGTCAGAATTTTAGAAGAATATTAAAGCATTAATTCACCTTCGATACCAGATCATTTTGTTCCTGCCAAGGTGGAAAGGGCCCAAAATTACATTTTCATCTTGCTACATATAATACTAATAATAATGTTGAATGTGATTTCCTATCATCTCGTATGTCTCATACACACGACCACATCCCAACAACCAAGCAAGATGCATCTAGTTACGGTAACATGTGCCGGCTTGAGATAGAACAGATTCCAGGAACAACATCCGAGATCTCTGTCCAGAAGAGCACAATCCTCTCCTCGTCTAAGATACTACACAGAATACTCAGGCTCCCAGGCCTCTGGTAGAGGACCCAAACTTACAGGAGGAAACACAAGACGAGGCGAGTGGGGAATATTCTTTTTTTTTTTTATCATCATCATCAGTTTCTTCTTTTGACATTCCCTCCACTTTCATCAGTCCATTGCTCTCATTATCTTGGCCTTCCTTCCTTCCCAGCGTCGGCTGGCTCACTTCCACTCAACATTTCATCACCTCACCTCTCCTCATTCCTTTTCTCCTCCAATTTCGTCCAAATCCAAAATGTGTGTCCTCTGACATTCCTCATTTACACTTCAAAGTCTGCTGCACTCTTTGCCACGAGCCGATTCTCATTTTGTAAATCAAGTGCTCTCAAATGTCTCTGTGCCCTGGCAGAGCAGATATGCAAATATGCTAGAAACAATGATGTCTGGACAGGGACTTGTGTTGGGTTCACTTGGATAGATCAGGAAATTCAGCTGGAGCTGCCGGCATATGGACATTTTCTGTTTTCATAGTACTGAAGATGACCAGCAGAATATTTCTGAGCTCCTTGTTGAGATGGATTTTAGTTGTGTTATGATAATGTACAACTGCCTGCTTACGCACGTTGATGCAACTGGTCTTGTTGCCTTGTGGAGGAACCACAGGACTACAGTGGCTAATGCCAGGAGGAGGCATTACTCCACACGCCTCCTCTTGGCCTCCTTGAATAACGCAGAGCAGTTTCATTAGTTAAATGAATTATTCATTTAATTGTTTTCTTTTTGCATGTAGGGTCCCTTTCAGCTTTCAATTAGACCCACTTAAGCCCTTCTCTCCATGCAACATGTCGGCCGATAAGTCATTTGCTACTGCGGCTATCTTGTGTTGCCATGGCGACTCAGTAACTTTTGTCAGTGTGTATAAAAATTTGGCTGTTTTTTGTTTGCTACCTTTTCTCTCAATGCAGTCAGGTCTTATTTCACCCCAGTGAACCATTTTATTACTCAGTGTGGCAAACACTGTGAGACATCGGGGAAGCGCTCGAACAGAGGCACGAGGTATAGCGCACACACAAGCTGCCATTCACAGCCTTCATCTGACGAATTCATAGGCTATTTTCCATACATGCCATACAAAACATAACCATGAATCACTAGAGTTCGGGACACACAGGTAAGTGCCAGGCATAGACTCAAAGTGATATTTAACTGTGAAGCCTTTTGAAGGAGGAGGGAGAGGTGGATAGTTTGTGCAGAGGTGATTCCTCTGTTTGCTGCTGTTTTGGCATGAAACTCTACAATTTCCCCAAATAATTTGTATTTTCCCACGCCATACAGAGTATTGGCCTTTACTTGAAATAGACCATAAGAAGAATCAGACCTTTATATGCATCGTTTGTATGCATTTCTCCTGTTTTGTTCACGTTTCAGTAGGCAGCTTCCCTGATTTCTGATCTGCTGCCATATTATTTACTGTTGTTTAAAACGCCTTCATCCATGTCTGCCTTTTGTCACATTAAAGTCAACATCATGCACCCTGGCACTCAGTGATTAATTCCCTCTGAGTGGAATCTGTGAGCCTATGTGGATATTTAATTTAAAAAGATATCATATCTCTAATAATAAGAGGGCAAACTCTGGCCCTGGTAGTCATTGCAACATTTAAGTGTCCATATCCTGCTTTATCCCTTTCCTTTAGTGTGCCAAGGTCTGTGGCGAAGGGATTCATTCTCGACCCCAGAAAGGGCCAGAAATGCACCATTTGGCCTAACCAACGGCCTTGTTACCATGGCTACCGTTGTTTGGAGGCCTCAGCGTGAGCGTCGTGACATGTCCAACACATATTCCAAGCGGTTAACAAATCACAAAAGAGTGGGCATGCTGACTAATCAAAGCGGACTGGGCTTTTTGTGAGGCTGGCCTGCAAATGTACTGGCGCCATTCGCTTTGGACCGTATGTGCTTTGATCTTTCAAACAGAGCTTTTCTACTGCTATACGATTCCAAGCGCACATCATCTGAGACTGAGCACAAGGTGTGTGCTACCATTTTATTCTTTCTTTTTTTTTTGTTTTTTTTGATGAGCCTTGAGTGTTCCTCTGTAACGAATGGAAATGCAAAGCCTCGAAAACCATGCATCTCTTGTGTGCTGGCTGTTCGGGTTCGTCGTGTTCGACTGTATATAGTAAGTATAGGCTTTTGGCCACTTGTGTGTCAAAAGCTGTTTGCAAACTCAACCGATGAGTGTCCAACCGTCACCCTTTCAAACAGCGTCCATACATTACTGTGGTGAACGTCACAGATGCTTGAACTGTTATCTTACACCTTACTACTCCTACATCCATTGTGGCAATAGTATGGACAACTTGCAGACTTTATACTTTGCTTTAAGTCTGGTCCAATTTCTCTTTGAGTATCTTTGCGGTGACAGCATCAGTTTGCATAATCACAGACGTGTATGATTATGCACATCTGGAAATCTACATAACATCTCTGCATCTTTAAACACGTGATGGTTTGAATTGTGACGCTGTGAGCAGAAAGCTGGAGTGCAATTGATGCTGCTGTTTGACTCCACAGGCCTTTGCCCACAGCTATGCCACTATTTCAAAGTTTAGTCGTAAGGACTGCGGTGTTACCGATGACATTAAGGGGCGGCTCTAAATGTTCCTGGAGAGGATGTTCTTCGGCAAAAAAATGTCAGAAGCGTGTTTGAGTGCAACTAAGAACTTGCTCCATCCACTTCCACAGTTTACAAGAAGGGTGGCATGAGGATAAATAGATTTAAAAAAAAACATTAATTGTGGTGTTAATCATTGAGTCTACACCTCTTCATATTTATTATATTCAACTTTAATGATAATTCTTATCATAGACAATTATCCACTTGCGGTCAGAAGCCTGTCAATCATTCAGCTCAGCTCCTTTCAAACGCTCCTTTGCAGAGGTGTGCTTCAAGGCAACAGCAGCAATGGAAACTGGCTCAATTGGAATATGTGAGCCTACGACAAATATGAAAATATCTTTAAAGTTAGAAAGCTGATTAGGAGTGAGATGCAGTCCACTGTACTGGCTCCTCGGTGGTGCTTAAGACGATCCATGTTCAGGTCGCAAAAACCTGAACCAGCGATCTTGAGTCAATTCTGCGACTCCTTCAAGTTTTTTTTTCGAGTTACAGTCTGGATCATTGGGGCAAATCAGCCTTCATTTGTGCCTCCTCTCTGATCTCTGTCTCATCAGCCCTCAGAGACCTGCGCTTTTCATCACCGTGACTGTTTGATCTGAGCCTCTGAGCTCTGGTCTTCACACGGGGACGGACTGGACAGGAGAGGGAGAGAAAACTCATTGTTTTGAAATGTTGGCGTGCTGCCCGCATCCCACCGATATTTGCGTCGTCGCCCTTTTTTTAATTAATTTGCCGTGTTGCTTTCATCACACCCGCTCTTTGAATTAACGAGAGCAGAGCCACAGACACACATACACATGATGCTGTCTCATTCTCCCTGTCAACCTCGTCCGCACATTAAACCTAGATCTGTCGTACTACTCTGTACCAGTGGCAGACTCTGTTACCCTTCAGTGCCCTTTCATGTTCAACCAGCTCCTATGGCGCTATCAAAGACACTCCAGGGCATGGATGACCCATGGGCCCACTGGTTCAAATATTGCCATGCGCCCAGAAAGAGTCTAAGCCGAGTGATAGTTTCCTCTAAACATAGGATTTATTGAAAAATGTCTGTTGAAAAGTATAAATATCCACAAGGTAAACTTCTCAGGAATGAATACATTGTCTTGGTTTATTGCTTTGAGGATTTAGACTGGTTAAATAGGTCAAAACAGTCAGCCATCTCTCATATTGTAAATATACATTACACCTTTTTAAATTCTAAACATGAAATGCACTGTTTGCCCGCAATTTGTATCTGCTGCCGCTGTAAACATAACAAAGGGGAGGATGAAAGTGAGTCGATTGTTGGTGTTCTCCTCTGCCCACACTGTAGAACTGACTCAAAGTGGAAAAAAATGTTGACGTCGTTAATTTTTAAAGACCCGAGAAAAAGCACTCGTAGTATTATAGTATGAAACGATGTCTGTCAGGGAGGGATGAGTACACCTGGCAGTTTGTCGAGCGCGACTCTTCACTCATGCTTGTGTCTGTACACACCACCCTGCTTTTTATTGTATGTGAACAGCTGTCGGTAAGTTATAGGCCAGAGTGGATCTATATAAATGAATTACCCGACGTGAAGTTAACAAGCGTGCCAGGCAGACAGTGAGGAGCCTCTCATCATTTCAGATCCATTTTTGCTTCTGAGCAAGACAACATCAAATACCCTGATCCTGTGCAATGATTTTTCCCTCATTACCATCTGTCGCCCCCCCCCGAGACATACCGCCATATTCATGGGTGGAAAGACAGAAAGTGAAGCTGGGGTCAAAGGGCTCAAAGGTTAAATCTGGGTCTGAGAGGATAATCGAACATTTGAGTCGTCTCTCCTTGTCTTTTGACCTAGTTTGTGCCTGCTGCTCTGTGGCCTCCTGGTGGTCAGGTGAGGTGAAGGTTAGATCAAGGAAGCCTGTTGTGAAGGGTAATGTAACTTGTAAAGCTGAATGAACAGGCTTTGCTGCGCCGCCATGAAATTTGCAATAGCCCTCGGTGGGCCCAGATTTAACCCTGCAGTTTTAGGTGTTACAAAGTTACAGCATCAAACTCTGATTTGGCTCAGAGACGGCAGTCGGTGAAGAATGAGCACAGACCAAAACCGCAGCTGTAGCTGCAGCACCCGCGAAATCGCCAGAATAAGTCATCATATTGACCGGTGCAGTATCTTCTTAATTTAAGCATGTTTGTAGTCCAAGTAACGGCAGAAAAATGCATTCGACGTTTTTGTGTTTTTGTTTTTTTGCCAGTCTTGTTGCTGAATTGAATGTGAGTGAGCCCAAAACATTTTGTCACGTATTTATTTCTGTTTCATTTCAGCACTTGTTTGGCCAATGAATGGAAACTCATAAAGATTGTCGACTTGTAGGGCACATGAGTAAACTGCCCTGTCTTGCTGCCTGTTGCCTAGCTACCGCCTACATCCATCCTGTATGATTTTGATTCTGTTTCTTATCTTTTATTCTCTCTCTCTCTCTTTCTCTCTCTCTCTCTCTTTGTCGCCCTGGCAGGGAGAGAAGACTTGATTGAAATTGATTATGTTTCATGCATATGTGCTTTTGCACATCATGTAATGCACACGTCTTTATGTCTCATTCTTTCACTCGTCCCCTCCCTCTACAGTCCCTTTCCCTCTCTGATCCATTTGTTCCTATACCCTCTTTTTCTTTTATTTCAAGCCCCTTTGAACATTTTGCATCACAGTTTCCCTCAGTGGAAAAACTGTGAGTACACAGCAGCATTGGAAGAATGATTTCTCAAGGATTCAAATGCCACTTCAGCAGCAGGGGAGACATCAACCGGTGTGACTTTCGGACACGTCTTGAATCTAGAGCAGTGTTTCCCCTGTACAGTGTCACTTTCAGTATGGTTTCTATTAATTTTATTACTATTCCGTCATATCTTGTTCACCGTTGACCCACGTGTCACTGTTCTCCCTTCTTCAGTCCAGTCAGAAAGAAGTGTTCTAACTGTCACATTTAATTTGACTTTTTTTTTCCCATCCAGCTGGTTTGTCCTTCAGAGTGTGAGCACCGCAAAGAGCAGAGGACGAAAAGTGACAGCAGCAGGTCAAAGAGAGCCGTCTACCTGCAGCGACGTTGACTATTTAAAGACTGAAACAGGGCTGGCACCACAATTGTATATGGATTGTGAAATAAAAGTCTCTTTAAACATTCAGCATGCTGTGCAAGTCCAATAATGTTTGCGTAGTTATCAGGACGGGCACGGGGATGGTTGTGTGCTCGCGGCTGAGGCTCAGTGGATGAAAAGTGGCTTATGGAAGAAGTCCCCCGCTGGAATCACAGTAGGTTTATGCCATATGCTTCTATTTTTTCTTTTTTCGATTACACTGAAACTTAATGATTTGAGATATTAGGTGATATTTTTTGTATTTCTATGGTCCTGTTGCATGTTGCAAGCATGTTTGAATGCTATTGATGGTAAATTGGAAGGAAAACTCTACTTCTATTTACTTTGTACAGAACCTTTCACGGAGTCTGTGTAGGTTGAGTGGTGAAGTGATGGGACTCGGAGTACTTATGGTGATTCAGAGGTTAGTTGCCAATTTCAAACGCTTGCCGTAGGGCTTTGTGATAAGTCATCGGTAACTGTGCGGCTGAAAGCCCCTCGCGTCTTATTTCCTCTTGTACTGTAGAACAAAATGAGAACTTGTTGAACAGAGCTCCGGAGAGAAGGATACAGTTCCTGTGCACTGCTGCATCTTCTTTTCTTTCTTTTTTTACGGATACCACTCCATTTGGCATATCAGTATAACAACACTTGGATGAGGAAAAAAAGAATCCGGATCTCAGAAAATAACAGAAAACCCTTGACAACAAAGTGAAGTGGTCCTTTAAAGACCGAACCGAGAGCTGTACATAAGTGCCGTGGAAGGTTGTCATTTAAGCATCAAATATTTGATGCTGGCATTGACTTAATGAAGGGAGATAGCAATCCGCGAGACACGAGGAGAGCGGGTTCAGAAGCCGCTCTTGTTTCCTCCTATACGGCAGTTAACCTTTGCTGTTCTCTGCAGGCTTTGTTGAATATGTTGATGAAATTAGCCTGCTCAGATGTGTTTGCGCTGTTGGTTGGTGAGTCAGGCGCAGATTTGGGCAGATGGTGGTCGGAGTGGTGCATAAGATTTGCTTGATATTCATCAGGAGAGCTGACCTCTGCCATGATGCATTCAAACATCCAGCGGACCTCACTCGGAGTTCACCCCTGCATAATGAATGGATGCATAGATTCAAAAAACAAGACAGAAGCCGCGGCTATCGCTTTTCGCTCCCCCTCTCGCGGTTTAGTTGGATAAAAAACAGGGACATTCTGCCAAAACTCAGTATAAATGTTTTTATGTAGGTTTGGCAAATTAACACCGCTGCTGATTCTCTATTCGTCAAGGTTGATTATTTGAAGAATTTGCTGTAGCGGTGCGGGGCCAGCTGACAAAGTTCACCGTGTATTATTAAAAGGAAACGAACACACACAAACACACCCACACACTCAACCATGGAATTCTTTCTCAAGTAAAAACCTCAGAAAAATAGGCAGCGGCTTAAAGCTGCAGTCAGTTTAGTTTTCTTGACTCAGAGAGATCTTTGACATCTGGAAGAAAACACAATTTTCCTCTCACTGTATTATCTGCTCAAAACTCTCATACTCAATAGAAACAGCACTTCTCCGCGAATCTCTGGAATATAAAGGTTTGAAAAATTGCTGTATCATTACTTGTTGTCATTTATTTGCATTCATGTCAGATTTGTGAAACTACATGGTAACACTATGAATTCATTTATCAAATAAGAACAATTATGTTAACGTGATTATTTATGTTTTTTAGCTTTGTCCATAGATTATGGCCCACATGGTTAGAGAAGTACTGTACGATACTGTACGAGTTCTGATCATTTTCTTGTGTACCCATACATATGTACAAACACACACTCTCTTACCATTAAAGACTGCCAAACCGCTAATGAGTAGGCAATTAAGTTTTATATGAAATGTGTCATGGTGCTTTATGCATTGCAGTGTTAAGTGGTGTTCAGGGTCACGACCTTTTCCTCACACACAAAGGCTTAAATACACAAACATGTTGTTGAGTTTATTGCTTATCAGGACAAAGATGTGGCATATCGTTTTCAGCACACTGTCTCGTTTTTGCACATGCACCTTGTCACACGCAGCCAAACAAACACACACACACACACACACACACACACACACTCACACAGCAAAGACCATCCACCGGTGCAGTGGGAACATAGTGCGGTGACACCTTCTCACAGGTATCACATACAGACATAAAGTGTGTGTGTGTGTGTGTGTGTGTGTGTGTGCGTTGTGTGGCTGCATGTGCATGTGTGTGCGTGTGTGTGTGTGGTGGGGAGAGAGATGTAAATGTATTTGTGTGTGTCTGTTTGTGTGCTTGTTACAACATGTTTTATCACCTGTATGAGAGATTAGGCTGCGATGTGAAAATTGGAACATTGTATTTATATGTGTGTGTGTGTGTGTGTGTGTGTGTGTGTGTGTGTGTGTGTGTGTGAAGGGGATGGCGGAGGGGGGTCAAGGACAGGTGCTTTAAGAGAACCCCTTTGACTCATAGTCTCTTCACTAATTAAGTTCTGGCTCTTTGTTGTGTGCGTGCGCGTGTGTGTGTGTGCGTGTGTGTGTCTGCTACTTGTCTATCCATGGGAAAGGTTTGCCTCTTCCATTCCCTCGCCTTTAGATTATCTTTTTTTTCCCACTCGTCCTCAAGCCCCTTCAGTCTACACAGATCTTTGAAAATTCCACTCACAAGTTATTTTCTACACATAAAAATTAATCATATTATGACATTTCCAAACAATGTGATTCCACATTTTGTTTTACGTCTTTATGGAAGTCTTACCGGGCCACTGAGACTTCTCCTGGTACTAATGATGGTCAATTGGATTATGACAGACAGGTCAATGAGAGAAAGAGCGAGAGACAGAGCAAGCGACAGTGGAGGAAAGAGTGCTATCTATCTATCTGTCTATCTATATAATGCAAAAGAGGTAAAGAATCCATGTTTGTAAGCAGGAAAATGAAGTATTATAATAAACCAAATCAGGGTAATATTTACCTGCTACCCATACACAACTTTTGAGTTAACTACAACAATGACTGGACCATGTCCGATTAATTAATGAGGACAATATAGAAACTAAAGGTAATATAATATTTCAAATGATTTTTGAGTTCACTGTCTGTGTTTATGTTGTGGCTACATTTACTGTTGTGTCAACCTTGAGTCATCTCAGCTGGCTGTCACACATCAGCTGCTCGCCGGCTGATCTGCACATTTGTCAGTGAAAATATTAGAGCAATGGAAACGGAAGGAAAAGTAAACGTGTCAAGTATGGATAAACACTCCATCATTATTCATTATTGACCCTTTTTGGAGTCTGGTCTTATTTTATTTTTTTTAATATGAAGACAAAATTGCCGAAAGGGTTATTTTAATTATCTGTTATGGTTTTTTTTATGTGAGATATGCAGTTGCACGCAGCTTGCTATAAAACAGAGGTGGTTAAGTCTTGGTGTGCGAAAAAAATAAGCCTGTATTCGCCAGCTGGGAAGATGGTCTTTAGCCTGAGTGGGTGCTGTCGGCTGAAAGGAAAGAAGAGTGAAAAGTATTTTAAGGATGATATTTGTGTTGGTGAGGTTTAGTCTTATTCTCTCTGTTGTCACACAGGATTACGTTCAATTGTCTCCTTAATATTGTGGGTTTGCTTTGTTTATTTCAAGCCCCGAAAGAGTGAAATGAGATTTGTCGATGTCCACTGTGATTTGCTTGGCTATTTGTCAAAAAGGCTTTCATTATAAGCGCTAAGCCTCATTGACTCTTCTTAATCAAATATCTGATTTAAGATTCACATCTCTCAAGGCTTTGTGTTGAAGGGTGGGGGGGGGGTGAAAACGAGTGACTCCGTGTCATTAGGATTCGGATTTGAATTTGGATTTTAATATTTGCTAATGTGGCACACCCGAGTCAAAATGAACCTGATTCTGAAATGGTTTATTTCAATATTTAAACGTGGAGGTCAATTAAACTGTCCCTTAACCGTCAGAAAAAGGTCCAGCTCGGCCCACTTAACGTGAGCTGCAGTGAATGAAAGAAGTCAGTGACGCGGCTGAAGGATTCAAGATAGAAATTCACTTTGAGGAGAAACACTGACAAAAGGACTGAGTTCATCCCGTCCACACTTACACTATGTGCCTCGGCAAGCTGAGTCGCGCTTGCCACCCACAAGCTATTATTCACCTGCTGCCCACCTACACCAACAATAGTGAAGCAGAGCCTGGGATAAACACAAATACAAACAGACGCAACAGAGTGCACATGGTGGCCACGCTCCTCGGATTAACCCTGATCTTCCCTGATGGAACCTGTTGTCTTTACCTGGGGGGGCAATCCTATTTGACACAATATGGACACCGTGGTCCTAACAATTTCCTTCCTCTCACTCTGATATAATGCGACAGGGTTTTTTTCGATTGTGGGCTTGACAGATAGGGGCAAAACAGTGTTCCTCGCCTCCGGGTCAAACTGGATCAGTCGGGACAACAACAAAAAACACCCAATTTACACCAAATAAGCCCCTGCAGGGCGGGACAATATCTGAGCGGTTCCGAGTTGTATTTTCCGAGCATTTGGCTTGAGGCTACACACTTTGCAAAACAAAGCAGGACAATTGGTCTGAGACAATTTAAGTGTTCCCTCTGCTTTCCCACTGCAGCGCAGTCCTGTAATCAGGGAGAGGGACGGCGAGATAGCAAGAGGAGAGGAGGGTATCGTGTTTCTCAGCTGCGCTGTACCCTAATCCAGGCTTTGGAAGTGGGATGAGAGGAACGCAGGTAAGGACAAACACAAGTAATAACAGCACTGACATTGGATTGGTGGGTGGGTGCTCGATAGGAAATAGGGGGCCTCGTAGGTTGAGAGAGGGGTGGTTGGTCGGAGATGGGTGGGATATAAATACCTGCAGTAGACAAGGGCGGCAAAAAAGCTGAGGGTGTAACAGAGTGGCTCACCTGCATAGGTAAGAGAGAGGGGAGACAGGGAGCTGCACGGACGAGGCCCTGATGAGAGAAGACTCAGTAGCTGAGAATCACTTTTGAGCAGATATAAGCGATAGCGACTTGAACTTGCAGCTCATCAGCGTTCACCGTCGAGTAGAAGAGTGAGAATAATCTGGGCTGAAGTGCTGACATCCAATTCTCGGTGACAAAAAAACCCCCCAGTAACTTCTCGTATTTTTCTACCTGCATAGAAAGAGGTGAGCTTGCCTGAGCCAGAGAGAACGGGACGAGACAAGGAGGCGATACAAGGTGGTGCGAGGAAACAAGAGGGACAGCGAGGAGGAAGAAAGGCACGGCAGAACGAGGGTAGGACAAGGGAAGGCCAAAGAAGACGACGCACAACGAGACGCGAGAAGGGAGGGCGAGGACGCAGATTTTGACAGGACAAGGCTCGGAAAGACGAAGGGCGAGCGTAGGCGGTGATGGCCGACGAGACCGCATAAAGCCGGAGAAGCCAAGAGAAAGCCAAGCCATCGTTCGTTCGTCAAACTTCAGTGCCCCCATTGGGATCGAGCCAGAGAAGGATGGCATGTCAGGCGTTCGGCAGCGATTCCTTCGGCCCTCTGGCAGGAGATTCCGCCTTGCCCATCCTCATGCACCACGCCTCAGCCAACGAATGCATGCCGACCTCCTCCCACGCACACAGCATGGTCTCTGCAGGTAAGCTCGGGAAGCTATAAGAAGAGAGCGTATTAGCACTGAGCCTACTATGTCAGAGTCTAGATGGGCGCATTCTGCTGGGACTTTGCTCGCACTAATAGCCAGTGCACTATTGATTGTACATGAAGCCTTTTGGGTGCCGCAGGTGAGTCATGTGGCATGCAGGGCTACAAGTTGCTCTCATTGAACCGTGTAATTGACCCGATCGTGCTCGGGCTCAGCCCGCCGATGCCTCCTTAACAAGGCACAGTTGTGTTCTCAGGCAATGGGGAGGATGAATTGAATTGGGGGAGAAGAATTCAATTCAGAATATGTAAACTCATCTAACCAGCTGTCTTCTCAGTGGATAATTGCTTTGAGGATGTGTTATCGGGATGACGGAAATCCCCAAGGCCTTTCTCTC
Source organism: Scophthalmus maximus (assembly GCF_022379125.1). NCBI lineage: Eukaryota > Metazoa > Chordata > Actinopteri > Pleuronectiformes > Scophthalmidae > Scophthalmus > Scophthalmus maximus. The sequence continues at coordinate 13,904,900 of NC_061528.1, read as the reverse complement.
GAAGGAGAGAAAAGCTTTTTTTAGTGCCCGCTGATTGTTATTGTTAAGTATAGAATGCATTGGATTGTGCAGAACACTAATCATGCACTACATCTGAAAAGCAGCAGTTTTAAACTAATGGTATTTAAATAATGTTGTTTTGCTGCTACTAAATGTTCGCCGTCTTCCATTGAGCATATGAGCAAAATGTACAATGTGGCCATGTAACATAAATGAATGTTTTAATAATGGAGCAAGTCAAATTCACAATTATGGCTGAATTGTCCTCAGTGGGACAGTATTTTTTTAATCAATGTATTAAATTTTTTTTAACACAGCCCTCATAAAACTCACTCATATCATACAACATGTCACTACAAAAGAGTAAGTGTTTGAACAGTGCATCTCAACACCACCAGTACGAATGCATTACTGTAGTGCTTGGAGGTGAACTATGTAATTAGCAGATGATTTGACCTGAACAATGTTCAACTATATTTAAATTCACTGGACAGAGGAGAACATTCACCATTTGGTCACAGAGCAGAGACTTTAGAAAAGTCGGCTTCTCGCTGGGAATCACAGTCATAATTAATCCAACACATCAAAACCATCAACAGTCATTTTTCTCTCACTTCTGTGTTCCTCCTATAGGTCCATTTCAAACCGGAGTTAAAAAGAGAAAAACAAAAACAATTTTACAGTGACTGACGTTTCTCCTCAGTGTCTAGTTTTCGAAATATGAATCTGCTCAACTCAGACCGTATTAACATCTCCCCCTGCTCTGTCGGGGTGGCATCGGCCTCAGCAAAATCTCAGATATGAGCCATTATCACTATCTTTCTCTCTCACTTTGTCTTGTATGATGAAGCCAGAACAATCAATGTTATATTCCTGATCAGGGAAGAAATAAAAAGTTTTAACCTGGCTTCTTTTTATGATTTTCCATGTAGGTGAAAACATTCTTGCCACACTTCCATGGACAATTTTTTAAGAACCCACTTGTCCTTAAAAATGATTGGAATTAATATAAATTGCCTTATGCCAGTATAGAGTGTAAACAGCTGCTAACAGTGGTTCCAATTTAAAAGCAATGGTTTTCAGTTGAATCATAGTCGTGTCTCTGCTATTCTTGTTTCGCTGAACTTTTGTCCTCTGCTCACGGTGTAACCACATTCTGTCCCCCGTCAGTGTCGTCTGGACTGTCCCTGGGTCAGAGCGCCAAGCGCTCCCACATGCATCTGTCCACCTCCTCCCTTGGCAACGCGCTTGGCAACAGCCCCCCGAGCCTTCATTACCCAGTCGCCCCCTGTCACTACAGCAACCAGCAGGCCACCTATGGCATGATGGCGGGTGAGCAGTCGTCGTGGTGTCTGTGACAAAAGCTGTGATGAATCTATAAGTGCAACAATTTGTCGATTATAAAGAAAATCTAAAAAAAATGTACTCCGGTCCCAGTTTCTCATATGATAAATGGACAATATTTTTTAATCACTTTCATATAGAGGGGTTTTTCCTTTTTTATTAGTTTTTAATATCTTTGGGGTCTGGGGATGTTTGCCAGACAAAACAATTGATCTGACAATGTCACCTTGCACTCTGGGAAATTTTCTTTTCTCTGACGTCTTTTACTCTAAATTAAAAAAAACTAACAGAAATTTAAAAAAAAAAAAGTAAACTCATCATTGAACAACTAAACAAATCATTGCTTATGAAACTGAACTTGTGCAGTGCAATCGATTGCGGTGCCGCCGTTAATAACGTTGCAGAAGATTGCTCGTGGTAATGGTAACGGTATTGATCTGGTGATGACACACCGGTGAGGACCAGTCCACTTAATCGGTGGACTGACTGTATGCCAGCGAAGATAAGGATGAGTTTTGGGATGCCCATTAAATCAGGTCTAAAGATCCACAGTCGGAGGTGGCCTGACATGCTTATTAATTATTCAGCTTCAGTCGTGTGTGGGCTCTATCACATGTGACATGCAGCACCGACAGATGTAGTCACACAACTGGGCACATTGAGACGTCACATGTGGAGACATCAATGTGGTCTGACCATTGTTTGAGGCGGGGGGTTTCCATCCAATATTCCTGAAGGTATAAAAGCATTGTTCAAACAATAATGTTGAGAAAGGTTTTGATGATGATAATTGACAGTATTGACAACGGTAACTATGCTCTCTCTCTCTCTCTCTCTAGCTCAGGAGATGCTGTCTGCCAGCATTTCTCAGACATGTATCCTGCAGACTTGTGGAGTCCCTCACCCAAACATGGTGAGCGGTGCAAACCCGTTGCAAGGTAATGACAACGCCGCCCCCCACACACACACACACACACACACACACACAAAGAGATCCTTCTCTCCCCTAGCCTGCCGTTAAACCCTGTAAAGTTTGCAGTTCATCCTCCACTTCATTTCAAATCTGCTCCCACTTAAAACCCATTTCAGACTTGATTACCTCACCTAACGCCTGAGCACTTCATCGCAGTTGTTAAACATAGCTGTCAAAGAGGACTTGCCACTCTCTGCGCCTCCCGCGGAGAGTGCAAAAGTCTGAGCATAGAGACAGTTGTGTGAATAGCGGTCTCAAAGAAAGGTGTTGGTCTTGGGAGATTTGCTTTTTTTCTCTCCATGGCTGAATGAGACGAATTCAAGTCAGTCACGTGGGGTCTTTAAATACTTAGTCAACATGTGCACAAGCAAAAGCAGCTTTTTTGTAATTCTTCACGTGCTCATGTACAAATGGGAGCTCCAGCAACTCATATTGATATTTTAACCTTCCAACATTTGACACTGATGCTTCATGGGCAGTGGTTGGATTGTTTGAACTGTACTGTAGACGTTGATGAGGAATGGGACAGGAATTTGCTTCAATCATAACCTTGGACGAAATCAATCGACCTCACTGCAGTGCGGATTCTTTGTTTTCTTACACACAGTGTGCTGTGAAACTAAAATTCCATTAGTAATAACGTATTTAGGTTTCTATTCTATGGACTAAATCTAGACGGCAGCCGCCTTTAGATTGTAAAATAGCAATGTTCCTCCCTTTCTGAAGTCGTATTTTTTTCTACTGTGCCTCCCAGGAGGGTGAACAACTTCACACGGCACGCTCTCAATACACTCTCCCTGATTCCTGTTTAACAACTCGGGATCGGAGACGGCATTTTGTAGTGTCGAACTACGATCTGACACCGTTCTAGTTTTTGTGTCCCCGACATGAACAAAGACCGAGACAGGGAACCAGATACATCAAACAAGTCGAACCTGTCAGACAGGATGCCATCGCACAGGCCTCCTTGCATACTAATTCATCTGAATAATAATGACTGCATGAAGACTAAAATTATAATTTCAAGGTCTAAAGAAAGTGCATTTGGACCATGACAATTTCTATGATCAAATCAATTCGGTCCAAAAGGATAAGTTGACCTCAGGTACAACCTTGATGGCACAGAACAATTCGTATTTGGATAGGAAATAAAGAGGGAAGGGTGGAAAAAATAGGATTGGAACGGCTCAAGGGTAGACTCCCTGACATCAACCCTCTGCTGGGAATGGTTAAATGAAATCGAATGGCCTGTGGTGTCAAAGGCTGAGCTGAAAAACATTGGGATTCAAAAGGCGCCTACATTTACGACGGCCAAGAGATCATTTGTCACTTTAATGAAGTTTCTCTACTGTAAATGGGCAGAGTGACGCTATGAGAAATGTTTCTGACAGTCAACTTGAGTGATACTATCAAGTTGTTTTGCGAAAAAAGGCACGATTGGAAGATACTTGTGTAGGACACAGGGATGTCGCTGACAAACTAACTGCGATAAAAGAAAATCATCATTTATTGGGAGGGATGTAAAAGTAGGCACGTGCTGGATTTCACGTGGAAAAATTCACTAAATGAAACTTCATTCTTCAATTGGGTCGACAACAGCGCTCGGACGGACGTTTGGAGTTAATAGCGTCCAACAGACCTTTGTAATTAGACAGGCGAGGTCAGAGAAGAAATTGGCCCCTTTTCATTCTTAAAGCTGCACTAATCTGTTTCCACATTAACAACAGATGAAATGAGTACGAGCAATGTGCAAGGTTGATGAACCCGCGGAGAGTTAGCAATCATCACTTCCTCTCAGCTATATGGAGCTTTTTTTTTGACCACTTGAACATTGTTTTCGGCTACAGGACGCGGCACATATACATTGTGCACCTCGAGCAGGGGAATCGCACAGGACGTCGATTGGCAGGAAGTTATGAGACATCTGCCAACCGAGCTCTGTGACAAAAAAAAAGGCGATTACGATGCAATCGCAGGAAGGCAGACATAACTGCACACTGTACACGCACCTGCATTTTTACCTCCCAGCCGAAAAAAAGTCGATGTCACCCTCTCCTCTACACCTTCGCTGCACGACAAACTCACCGATGCCTTCAGAGTCTGCCACTTTCCAGCTGGTCGTGCGTAGACCCGACTGGACAACTCAGGCCGTCTGTGACAGCCTCCTTTTCTCTCCTCCACTTGCGAAGCTCAACCACTTTGCGGAGGGCATGCGGTGTTTCTGCCACTGTAGACAGAGTAGAAAAAAACGGTTGAAACGCATACTGTTGTCGGGCAACGTTATGCTGCAGTAAACCAGTGGTTATGATGTTGTCACCCCAGGCTCCATATGAAAGACGTCGCCGTGTGAGGGGCGAGGAGCTGGAGGCTTGTGGCTGACGCTTGTCAGCTGAGCAGATCCATCTTTGCCCCGAGGCAAAGTTGCCGAGGGTCCTGAGATGAGACGTGTGTGAAGGTTCATTAGTGGAGCCACTGTCAAGAGTGACCATTCCGTTATTGGTGAAGACACTGCGGACAGAACACTGGAAACATCTTGGATCACCACGTTATATAAGACAATGCAGTTCAACAACACAAAAGTAGGGCATCCAGAATGTCCATAGATTTAAACTCACACCAATGTTTAGGCCTAATATTTAAGATTTCCGTCCATTTGGATTTCACACACTTAACGTAAACAAACTAATAAACTTAATGTGATGCAGGAAGATCTGTCCGTAGGACCGGTTCTTGCATGAGGCCCATTGTGTTCAAAAATGAAATTCACAATACCCAGATTTACATACGTCTAATCAATGAATCCCATTTGTTTCAAATTTGTAAGAACCAGGGTCATTGTTCGTTGTTTACTTTTTTATTATTCAATCTTAATAAAAAGCTATCGTGTTTGAAATCATATTAAGTTTATTCATTTTTTCATGGTAATCCAAATGAATGGAAAGTTTATATGCAATCAAAATACATAGACCTTCAATTAAGCCTAAATATATTTTTGTGTTTCCAATGAGTCGGTTTGCAGCCAATCAGGAGGAAAAACAAAAACTGCTCCCTGATCTCTAGAAATTCAACTATTGTCTTATGTTTGCACAAGCAAACACAAGAGGGGAGTGTTGCATTGTTTATGTCAGCAACAAAGTGCATGTGATCAGCTGTTGTTCACCTTCTATTACACACATGAGCGTTGCCTGTCGTGGGGAACACGATGTATGTTGTGGTTCATTAGGTTGTTTTTTTTGGTGAAATGAATCGATGCAGTTCTTTATCTCCACTGCAGCTGTGTGGGACGGCGATTCGACAAGAGCCTCATATTCCAAATCACTAATGACCCAGCCAACCATCTGGTATTCTGGCAGTAATCGCTCATTAATGCTGACAAAAAGGAAGCGACTGTTGTGATAAACGGCAGCAGCCTGCAGCTCCACTGCATCTAACCACTCGACATTTACAGTACGGCCACCTGTAGAAAAAGAAAAGCCCAAGTGTGACGAACATCTATCGAACGCTTCTGCAGTGTTTCTTCTGAATGGAGACATTTTGAAACAAGTGCGAGGAGGGAAGGGAACTCGGCATTGTGTGGCAACGCTGAAGCCAAGGACAAGAAGCACAGTTACTTTTTTTTTTTTTTTTTACACCTTTCAAACTCAGCTCACTATTCTTTGAAATCAGTGAATGGATCTGGCTCAGGGGCCTTAACATCAACCCAGTGTGAGAGTGAAAAATTAGATTTCATTCCGTGCAACACGTTGCACGTCCTTTCTTTTCTTTTTGAACACCTGTGCCTGTAACTGTCTGTAGATGTAGTGGCAGCATTCTCTGTTTCATCGGAAAGTTGCAGTGTTACAGGGACATTGAATGAACAAAGTAAAAAAATATCGAGGAAAAAGATTCTGTACGGGCCGAAAACCTGCATATCAGGAGAGCGTGCAAGTTGCCATGTTGTGGGATTTATTTCAAAAATACAATTCACTGGCCATCAGAGAAAAACTGATGAACAATCAAAAGGAAGTTTTTATTCCCAGTAGGCGGGGGAGTGTCACAGGGGCCTGTCAGAACTTTTTGTGTGTATAGGAATAGCGGCCGTGCTGCTTTCAGTACTCCTCTGACTGTCCGAGGGCCTCCCTTGTGTCTCCCACCGGCTAATTTCCCCTATCTCGAGCTTTTCCTCTCCTTCTACTAAGTCCCCCTTCTCTCTCTCTCTCTCTCCCTCCCTTCCTCCAGGGTCTCTTACTCCATGCTTGTACAAGTTTCCCGATCATGGTCTGAGCAGCGGTTCTTGTGCATTGAGCCATGGTTTCTCTTCACTGCCCGCGGCTATCCTCTCAACTGATGAGGGCCCTGGGGGCCACAGTGTTGGAGAGATGAAAACTGACGGCCAGAGGAAAAGCATGCGGGACCCTGAAGACGCCCCCGCCATGGACTCCCCGCAGATCAGAGAGCTGGAGATGTTCGCCAATGACTTCAAGATACGCAGGATCAAACTGGGTGAGACTGGCTTGAAACTACCTCGGTGTCCAACTGCACGCCACTGATTCTCTCTGTGTTCTCACCCGCCAAGCTGCTTCTCTGCGCAATGTATTCAATCAAGTTTTTCTTCTTCTTCCACTTTCAGGATACACCCAGACTAATGTAGGCGAAGCGCTGGCTGCAGTGCACGGCTCGGAGTTCAGCCAGACCACGATCTGCCGCTTTGAAAATTTGCAGCTGAGCTTCAAGAACGCCTGCAAACTCAAGGCCATTCTGGCGAAATGGCTGAACGAGGCCGAGCTGGCTGGTGGTGGGTCACACACACACGCACGCACGCACGCACGCACGCACGCACACACACACACACACACACACACACAGACACGTCCCCTGCTTCTTCATTTATTCAAATGTGACCTTAAACACTCTTATCAAGGCTTAACAAGCGCTTTTGATTAGTCTGATCCGTCGGAAATAATTACAGCCAAGCTTTCCCTCGCATGTTCAGGAAGATTAAACAGTGGCTTGTGCATTTCTTTTTTCCTATGATCCCATAAAATGAACAAATATCTATCGCAGCTGTAAGTTGTTTCAATGGAGGGGGGTTTTCTTTTCCGTTTAATTTGGAACGAAGTAAAACTGCTCAGAATTTCATGTGCATAGTGTTTTGTAGTAGAAGGGATTGTTCCATAAGTGTTGGTGAAGTCATAGTTAGTATCATGTCATGTAGGCAAACAAGTTATCAAAAATGACCATTAGGTTAGATGAGGTTAGTCAATCATTGAGTCACTTTTATTTTTGTCTGTTTTCTCATCCTCACTCACAACCACAGATACAATAAAGTAACAACATATTTTGTTCTTCCCCGCAGCCTTGTACAACGATAAATTAGGAATGAATGAGCGAAAGAGAAAGAGGAGAACAACTATCAGGTATCTAATGTGAGGACCAAAATAAAAGCCTAGATAGAGATATAGATATGTATATGTTAAATCTCTTTCTCTGTGCCTTGTTCCGCACGGCAGCCTCGGGGCCAAGGAGGCTCTGGAGCACAGCTTTGTGGAGAAGAGCAAGCCGTCCTCGCAAGAAATCGCGCGGATTGCCAAGGGCCTCCATCTGGAGAAGGAGGTGGTCCGAGTGTGGTTCTGCAACCGGCGGCAGCGGGAGAAACGGGTCAAGACGAGCCTCAACCTCAGCGCCTGCTTGACCAAACTCAGCCCCAACTGCATAGCACAGATGAGCAAGGCACACAGGTCAATGACGTAGTTGATGGTTCAGGCCGAGAGCGCGTGTTCACCGACGGCGACCCCTCCATCGTGAAGATGGAGAAGTTTACTTTGACAGAAAGGCCAAATAATAATAAAACAAACTGCCCAGTCACCGGCTGCTCACACACTTGACAACTGTTGCGCTGATTCAACACTCAGATGAGAATTTATACCTTGCGACAGTGAGCCGGACTAAATAAATAAAAAAATCCAACACAACTTTGCTATAAAACACACGTCACTGTCACACAGCAAACGCCTGTTTAATTTGTACTGGATCGACTTATTGCAGCTTTCTCTGTGTCATTTTATGTTGTTTCCCTTCTTCAATACTAGAGTAGGATGTTGTTTCTTTTTCCTCAACACGATCTTACGTCCATGTGAAGAAAAAAACAAAACATTTTCATTAAGTTCACGTTAGCTGCTGTTTGACAATGAGACGCGCACAACCTCTGCTGTGCCTTGGTTGCTACACGAATACTGAAAAATATATTAGCCACACAGACCAAATATGATTCCATCCACCAGCACCACATTGTGGATGAGCACTCTTGAGCCCTGTGACGTCAGCAATACAAACCCATATTCTGAGCAAGAGAAGTAGAAATGTATTGATGGTGAAATGAAGTGTTCAACATTTACATCTGTATTAACCAGCTGGACCCTTCGTTGCTGTAGTTACAGTATATGTGTTTGTGCCCCTGTGTCTTTTTAAGTTATCCGTCACTGTCTTATCTTGTCTGATGATTTCTTTTTTAAATGACTGTAGCCATAGCTGGAAAAAAAAAAAAGTAATATATTTCAACTTTCACAACAACCTATTTATTTGAGATCTAATATATCACGCTGGTCCACTTTCACGTCTCTTTTGATCTGTGCTCTGAAGTCGAGAACGTGTGAAACTTTTCCGGCATTTTTTGTCAACAAATGGATCGGATGCCTCGCATTTCCCTGTCGTGTGAGATGGATACAATCCTGTGCTTTTGTTGCTGTTGCCATGACAAAGTGTCGCACAAAGAAGACCATCAGCCTGTCACGACTCTGACCCGGTTGGGATGACTGATGGAAAGTGACGAAACAAGCTGACACCTTCTGAGTCCAAACCTGGGCCTTGAAATTCAACTTGTCAGGAACCGTTAATCCGTGCCTGGATGAGGTGAGGAATGAAAGCATGTGTCATATGAGGATGTCAGATGGAAATGAAGTGCCTTTATTCAACTCCATTGAAAATATAAATGTGCCTGGGTACATTTCGCACTACAGTGTGAAGAGAATATGCCCCTTTGTGTTCCCAGACACTGAAAAGTAAATCAGTTCAACTCATATCTAACAATAAACTCCGTTTTTATGATGGACCATGCGTGTCATCCCTCATTTATAATGATCCTTATATCACACTATGAATACATACACGAGGAGAGAACGAGAGAGAGTCTGTGCCGGAGTGCAGCGTAAGCTGTACAATTCACTGGGCTATCACTGGGGATCCATGAATAAAGTCCAAAGACACCTTAATTCAGAGAGACACAGTTCACACTGCGATCTGTGTGCTGCCGTCTGACTGGAGCGTCGTCGGGGGAAATAAATGCCGCGGTGCCATCGATCGCTGCCACATCGCTGAGCCTGCACTGGGGAAAGTTACATTAAAGTATACTGAGGACGATGAGGATGATGAGGCCACTGGGAAGCTTCTCAGTGCTGGTGCCACAGATGCCCACAGCCATAATACTGTTTGAAGACACACCTCTTCACTTTTTAATGTATTCAGAGAACACTGTGTCCATAACAAGATGTGAACAACTCCACATGCTGTACACTGTTCATGATGCATTATTACTAACTGCTGACACAGAACGCTCATGAGTCAGTGTGTGTTCTGGGTTCTCGTTCCCAAAAGAGCAAACTGGTGATTTTGAACACCTACTGATTGATCTCTGTGTATTTCTGCGTGATGTGAAAATCTATCAGCAGACTCTTGGTAACGCAGAGTCTGCACTCCTTTACTCCAGTGACCAAAATTTGACAAAAATGAACGCGGCCTGCAACTTATGTGGACATGAAGGGGAGTATACGGCTGTCTGGAATTATTTGTCAAAATATAAATATGAAAAAACCCTGGCATGGTCATCTAAAGGGTAAACTCATAAGGGAGGCTCGTGAAAAATGAAAGTACAATCCACATATTGTACCTGAAGAAACTTTATTCCTTATAAAAGCCATAAATCCTTTACAGAGTCACTTTACAATGACAGAGGAGGAAACAAAGATGAGTATACATACACATACGCACATCTTTTGAAAAGTGGGAATTTCCTAATGGAACTGTTCTCGAGTTCAAAATCTGTTAAAACATCGTTCCTGCTCAAAATCACAAAAGTCTGTTGAAAAGTGGAGGTTAAGAATGATTTACGGGAAGAAAGGTGACTTGAACATGTCAAATACATGCAAGAGCGAAATCATATTTTATATATTTCCGCAATGGGCTCGAGAGAGTGAGAGAGAGAGAGACTGCATTAATAGGCGGTGTCTTTGTCACTCTCATGAAGCCTGAAGCTGATTGACATTTACAAATCACTTTATAGACGAATCCGCTTCAGATCTGAAGAAGAGAAAATGTCTCTTGGATCACAGTGTCAGTTTAGCAAACACTTCGATCATGTTGTTGCTGTAGTGTTCGCGCGCGCGTGTGTGCATGTGTGTGTGTGCATGAGGCAGCTTAAAATAACAAATGACAGTAACTGCACAGCAGCTGAAAGAGCTGAGCGACTGCAGGACCAGTGCCGTCCTACAATCACTGTGTAAAATCCCAAGTCCAATATAAAGATAAACAATCAGAAAGCAAGCATCAACTAAGAAGCAAAAAAATTATAATTATTCCTCATTTGATTACTCAGTAGTAACAATCGATTCAAATTTCTTAGATATGCAAGTCTTCCATTAGTCCTAGTTTAATTTGTCTCACACTCTGTACAGGATTGAGGTGGTGCTAATTACAAAACAGCCAGTTTGTCACCGGATCAATCGGTCTCATCATCTCACGTGATTGAAGACCTCACCCGAGCAAAGAGGCATTGAGGTCAGCTGCACGTTTCACCTGCACGTGTGTTCCTATGCAAAGGTTTTTACACACTTCCCAGGATGCAGAATAACAGTCTTCACAGAAAACTTGTCCAGAAAATTCTTTAACAGGAATAGTGTGCCTCGGAGAGAAAGCAAATTAGATGGGTCTCAAATTAACCAATTGCAACAAAGGTAGCAGGTAATTAGGAGAAAGATCTAAGTTCCATCTGCTTATTGACGACCCCCAAAATCTTTTTTAATTGCCATATACCATCCGTCTTCGAGCTGATCAATTATATGACCAACTCGAGTTCGACCATGGGGAAAAAGCTAAACCGAGGTAACATGCACGCCGCGGCCCTTATAGAGACAGAGGTGGATGGTAAACTCAAGTGTAGGTGGCTCATTAGGTTTTCTTCAGGTCAAGCATCTACTGTGGGTCCACCTTCAGACAGAGGCCACTTCCATGTCAATAAATATCATTTTCGGGCATAAATAGATCAGATGTTCTGGCTTCATGATCTGTAAGGCAACCTGTCAAAGAATGTGAGACCACGTTGGTGTGTTAATGTACATCCTGGTGTGTGTGTGTGTGTGTGTGTGTGTGTGTGTGTGTGTGTGTGTGTGTGTTTGCGTGCACCTTCTGTTACAACTGTAGGATTTGAACCACGGTGCAAAACCAACAATGTCTGACAGTCTGTATCAATCCGTATTAATGTTGCACTGGTTTAAAAATGTGAACATTAATACAAAGACGACGATTAGTCCACTCCCAGAGCTCGGAGCTGTCTCTCGATCTCGTCGTCCGAGATGGTGGCTTGTTTGGAGGAGGAGGCGGCGGCAGTGCTGGGGACACTCCTTCCTGCAGCTGGAGCTCTCACCATCTGGAAAACACACATGGGCAGGAAACCTCCTTTAGCAGGCACACTCGACTCCAACATAACACACGCACGCACGCACGCACGCACGCACGCACGCACGCACGCACGCACGCACGCACGCACGCACGCACGCACACTGACACAAAGGCTGGTGCTTGTTGCCTGCTGTGAACACACTCTGTTCAGATCGATCACAATTATTGTGAAATACATCGGAAAACTCCAGGTTAACTCCATGAAACAATTAATACTGCATATATCATTTAAACTACTACAATCCACCTAATCTTTAATACAAGTGGGTTTCAGTTAAACAAACTACTACTGACTAGTAGTGTCACATCTATCGCCAAAAGGGGTAAATAAATAAATATAAAACAATAATAAATTCAAACTATAATAAATCACTTCTGGATTTGCAGAAAAAATGTGGTCGTTTCTCAAATTTTTTTGTTTTCAACATTTAAGAATAATTCCAAAAACATATTCCCAAAACACATGGTCTCTTATTTGCAGGAAATAATTACCCCCCCCCAAAACACAAAAGCAGTTTCACAGGTTGTTAAGAAAACGGTCTGTTTGTTCTCTCCAGCTGTAGACCCGTTTATTGGACAATTTGTGGGTTTGTGTATTGTGTTTTGAGAGGTAATATCTCACTGAGCCCCCCAGGGGGAGCCAGACACACCGCAGATGGTCGCCCGGCAGTTACACTGATTTACAGTATTGAGAGCGAGAAGAGCTGAAGGCTAGCCCCACCGTGTGGCAGCTGGAGAACATTTAACAGTCAGTAAAAGACATGTGGAGGAGCACTTACTGTTCAGTCCATGTTGCTAGGGGACGGACGCTCCATTAAAACAAGTCACATGAGTAAAATGTGTGTCTCTCTGCTTGTCTTATTTTCTTTTACCAGAATAGTAGTTTCACTTAAATAAAAAAATAAATGAGATCAGTATTGTCCATGTGCTTAAAGCATGTTCTACAAGTTCGGTGTTCTCTCTCTCATTTTAAACTTCTTACCTTTCCTGAGATCTCAATGCCAATCTCATCCAGAACCTGGTTGACGATGTCCTGAGATTCTTCCTCATCCCCAGATGCATCGAAGATCTCGTCCAACGTGTCGTTGACTGGACAGATGGTGAGGCAGGGAGGGAAGGAAGAGACAAGCACAGACGGGTCGATCAATTTTAAGACATCACATTGATTTTCAGTCACTGACTGGATTTTGGAAAGATCAAGTTTTTTGGGGAAAAAAGACGCAATTTTACATTCAAACTAGTACATATGGCTGCGCTATGACCAAAATCTCATATCCTGACAGAGGTCTTTTCATATCCACAAAACAATGGATATTGTAACCTGTAACTCCTAACTATTAACCGTGGCCATGTCTTTGTTGATGCAAGTTGCAACAGAAGCAGTTATCTTCTGTCTTTATGATTCTTTGCCATATGGCTTGCCGTGGGCAAGGGCCTCTTGCAATGTCGGAGTCTGGAGTTTATTTTAAGCACTTGATGGCAGTTCTCATCACTAGACTAGATTCTTGCACATGTGGCAAAACGGGTTAGTGGTGTTTGAGTCCATTGTCGGGAACAGCCTGTGGCATTATTTTCAAAGAACACTTTTTCGGGTTCATGTCAGACTTTTCATATCCAAACCTCATGCATGGAGTGAGAAGAAGCCCCTCTTTTAGGAATTATCTGTTCATGTTATCTTGGGTGCTCAGTGTCCTTCTCTTAGTGTCACCCCTCCTCTGTGTCATGTTCAATTTGTTAGTGTTATCTTCATGCAAATTCCCTGCCTGCATTAGTGTCGCGCAGAAGAACAAAAATCGTTGTCTAAGTGACAAAACATATTGCCATAAAGAGTGATTTGTGACAACAACACAAAACAATAGGAAATGACTGGTGTTTTTCTATTGTCACACAATATATATCCTCATATCACACGGTCCTATTGTTACATGTATGCATTTGTGGATGATCAGGTTTTGGCATTTAAACTCGCCATTCTAAATATATATATATACCAGAGCTCCTTGGTGTGTGCACGTGTGCATTATGAATCCTTACTCATGTCCTCGGTCATGTCCATCTTCATGTTCTCCTTCTGGAAGTCCTGCATGGTCTTCAGGGTCTTCTGTGGATCCATCTTTTTGTTCACTGCTTGCATTGTCTGTTGATATGATAAAAGAAGGTTAGAGAATTAAAGCGTTGCTCTGCATATAGAAGCACATATGGATATTATAAATACTAGAACACCTCAGACTAACTCACAAATTATGCATCTTCTTCCTTCCTGTGACAGATCAGCACAAACATTGGCCTACTTCCACCACTGAGCCAGTCACACACAGGATCTATCCCAATCTCCGCTTTACTGGAGTTGACGTACTGGTTCAAATCATGCTAACAGCTTCTAATACTGAGGATGGGAAGTGCTGAACAATTCACAGAAAAAATTATGAATGGAAGCTTTTTTTTTTTTAGAAAAACATTAATCTGTATATAAATATCACAAGTGTCTGACATAAAACAATTAACAAATTTAAACACGCAAGCACACTCATCTCATCACACCCCATTAAACTGAAGCCTAATTATATTTGACCTGTCTGTGTTTGCTAAGTCTGACTCTCGACTGAGCATCGCTCCCGGCCAATTACTACCATTCACACTTCATTAACAGCACCGTTACAAGACGTGGTTTTAAATGTGAACAGATCCCATATTAATTGTTTAATTACAACACTAAAATATTGATGTGAGTATACACAACGATATGTCGTCTGGAGCAGTATGTGCTTTTTTCTTTAACCCCCCCACAAAAAAACCCCACATTAATATGAAGACAATAAACTTAGCAGGCTTTTTTGATGTCATACAATGTGCTGGTACTGCTTTTCACAATAACACATATGTGTTGTTAAAAGTGCAGCCTTTACTTCTTACACACTGAAATAAACTCCTCGAAGGATATTAAATATTATAAAAGTTGATCTCAGACCGACTGAACTGAATGACGGGGTCGAGGTTTTTGGTTTTTTGTACCTTGGCTGTGGTGGACATGGCACCGGCCATCTTCATTTGGGAGCTCATGACCTTTGTCTGCGTGGACATAGAGGTGACCTTGGAGCTGACGGCGTACGTCCGGTTCTTCTGCTTCCTTAGCTGGACCAACTGCTTGGCGAGGATCTTGCACGCCTCTCGGTTTCCGCTCTTTGCCATTTTCTTGATCTCTGCCTCCTAGAGAGGGAAAACTTTGGATTTGAGCAGTATGCACATTTTCCTTACACTTACAAGACTGTTTGTACTTTAGTCATTTCAATGTGCAAATTTAGTAAGGGAGTGTAAAATGATTGATGTAAATTGTAAGAATTGAGTCCATTTTCCACATGACAGAGAGGCTTGTTATGACAGAAACGACAGCAGGGAGAGAAGCCACTCATTGAAATGGTCTTTAGTTATACTGAACAAATCTACCAAACCAATTTACCACCTATTTCAGAAACATGACATGCCATGTCAAAAGACACTCAGATTTTGGAAAGTCGGTACAGATGGAGGATGGAGCTTTTTACACATTCATCACTTGACAGAGAAGCTTCTATTTTTAGGATCATATCAATCAATACTGACTCTGAAATCACGTGCCTTCTTTTTCCTACACACTCTTCATGTAGTGTAGCTTAAAAAAATATTTTGTCCACTCGACATGAATCAAAATATCTTCCTTTTCCTCTTATGCATTGCGTTCAAAATATACACATATATGAGTAAGCATAAACACACACACACAAACTTTGTAGTGATAAACATATGCACAATGCTCCTAGGAGACCAATGTGTTTGCAAATATAGACATAGTAAACACAGTCGTCCGGATCAAATGTTATTTGCTAGCAAGCAAATACGCGCTTTTAGCTTTGGTAAACATGAGAAAATACACTGATGCCCACAAGGATCCCGAGTGTGGGCGTGAATGTGTGTGAGCATCCCAAGAGAACAGAGGGGAGCTCCAGGTTACGGGAGGCCATCCAGGCCTCTCAGCACCGCTACCTACAACTGCTCCAGTGTGTTCTGCTCATTTTCTTGTCTGTGTGTGTTTGCATTGAAAGCATCCTTTTCGGGGAATAATAATTAATAATTTATGTGTGATGGAGCAAAAGCAATAGACATTGTGGCTCTCTTGTCTCTTAAATGCACACGCGCACACACACTCGCACACTGAACAGGTGCATTGTCTCAGTCTGTATTCAGCTGCCTGTGAAGAGGAAAAAAATATCTAATTAATACCAAGGAGAGAAAAACATTAGGAAAAAGCATGCACACACACCGACAATAATGTTGTCAACTGCACTGTCATCGGAAAAAATGCATTATGAATTCATTAAGTGGGGAAAAGACAGCATAAGAGCAGTGGGACTGCAGCTGATGTGAAGCCCATGATGCCTTATTTACTCCCCCGTCAGACGAGTAGGAGGGAGGTGGAGGTGGGTGATGGATTGAGAGAGCTCTCCGACACATGGAGGAATGCAGCTGGTGGGCTTTGCCTGGTAGTAACTGGGAAGCTGTATTGACCAACGGGCCAAATGCTCCAGATTCCTCTGAGCAGATGGACAATGTGTTGAACTTTACAGATGTCGCTCCAAAGATTTTTAGATATATGATTTAAATTAGAGCCCGGCCGATATATCGGCTGGCCGATAATATCGGCTGGCCGATAATATCGGTCGATATAAGCCTTTCACAGACAGTATCAGCATGTGGATGTCACTGAAAGCATGGTGGGGGTCGACAGACATGTCATGATACTGCTAAACTGCAAATATGCAGTGGGTCATCTCCTTTTCTTAGCATAATTATCTTTTATTCACAACGTGCAAAAAAGCTTTAAAAAAAAAATAGACTAATTAGCAGAAAGCATTAATGAGGAATGGAAATGTGGTTCCCCAGGGAGGTAATTATGTCCTGTATGATATTTACTTAATACAACAGAGGGGAGAGGACGCAGCTGGTTTCTTTCATCTTTCAGAGAGGGGAAATGTGTGCGTCTGCGAATATAGCCTTATCGTGCGACGGTGTGTGTGTGTGTGTGTGTGTGTGTGTGTGTGTGGGCTCGTAGGAGGGAGAGGTCTCACTTGCCCGAAGCAAACCCGTTGCACCAGTTATATCTTGTCTATTCACTTAGAGCCATTAGCCAATCCGACTCGATCACAGATTGCAGGAAATGGATGTAGTGCATGTGTGTTGGAAGAGTAGGGAGGGTCTTACTAAAGATTTGACGCAATATGTTGAAATCTATGGAAGATGCCTTGAGGAACTGTTGTTCCAGTGTGTGTGTGTGTGTGTGTGTCAGTCATAGGCTAGGGGACAGATTTCAGGCCACAGTCCAGTTACTAGGGGATAGCTTATCCAATTGGAGATTAAAAACATGTCCCCCAATTGGGTTAGGCAAGTGGTAATGGTAAGCCTCCAGGAAATTATTTTTTTTTTTTCCTTTTTAATGTATGTGTGTGTGTGTGTGTGTGTGTGTGTGTGTGTGTGTGTGTGTGTGTGTGTGTGTGTGTGTGTGTGTGTGAGTGTGTGTGTGTGTGTGTGTCCCACCATTTGTTTCTCTTGTTTCTCCAGCGCTGCTCTGTCCCTGGTGATCTGTCTCTGAGTGCCACGCAGCTCCTTGGACTGTTCCTTGATGATGTCTTTGGAGAGAAAGACAGTAATCTGTTATACTTGATCAACACCTAACAACCTTTTTTCTCAACACCAAAATGCCAAAACACACTCTCTGACTTGATGTGATTATTATTTTGTTTCAGCCCATCAATTATCTACAGTTTCACGTCACCTGTATTTGAAACACTTTGACCCCTGGCCCTCCCAGTGTTAAAGTGTAAATTATGATGATAAAAAATACAGCTATGTGTGAAGTGATGTAAGATAACAGGCAACTGGCAACTCATATGACCACTGAACACATGAAGAATAAGGACAACCATTATTTTTCACCAACTATGTGCTTTTAAAGGCAAACCAACCTTTTACTACAGTTTCATCTTTATGTTGAGGCATATTCAGTGGGCGGCATTAGCAGTGGTGAAATATGGACTGTTTGAAGACGATGAAGTGTTCAGCTCAGATGCCATACTCCATGTCTTGTGCAATGCGGTTACAAAAGGGCAGGGACTTGTTCAGCTGCGCAGAAGAAAATCTAAAGCATCTATTCAGCGAGCGCGTTTGAGAGTGTGGCCACATGCTCACAAAATACCACAGGGTAATCATCAGCAGCATGTTGAGAACGCACTCTGACACCGACAACTGCGGGAGTGCTCGGACAGCTCACACCAACACTGGGTCAGCTCTGAACCACCCACAGGAAGGCAAAGGGGCATCATGTGAGAAGATGTATGACACATTCATCCATGGCTTCTGAGTGAGGGATAGCTCAAACAAGGTGTGTGTCACGCACATACACACTCTTTCAGAACAACAGAAAAGAAGAATACAGTTGCTGTTGTGTCATTTTGAACACTTGATATCAATCTGGACAATCCAGAGTAAAACACAATAGAATACAGTATATTCTGCTTCTGGATGTTCTAATATACAGCATATTTTTGGACCTTTAATATCTGCATGAATCCTCATTAAAGCATCAAATTAACAGACTGTATAGAATAAATGAATACAGTAATAAATGAATTAATCAGGCAAGTGAAGTGAGTTTTATTTGTATCGCCTTAAAATCATAAATTTTTAAAAAAAATTGCATCATTGGGATTTACAATGAGCATACATGAGCCATTTAACTCTCGATTCCAATGGAAAAAATTTCCCCCCAAACAAAACCTGTAAAAGGGAGAAAAGAAAATAGCAAAAGAGGAGGGATATCTTTTCATCTACAAATGTACAGTAGATGTAAACAGAAGTACAGAACAACCGGTGACAAATGTGCAGATATCGGAAAAATACATAAATAAATAAATAAAACAAGGTACAGACGAATACACTTCTAAACAACTGACTCGGCTTTATGTATAAGCTTCTGTATAATAGGAAATATTCATTTACGGCAGAAAAAGTGAGCCACAGCCCAAAGAGACTTTTTTTTTTCTCTAATGAAAAGTTCACCAATCATGAACTCGGTCAAGACGCGTCAGTGCGTTGGACCACTTGCGAGAACGACACACTTGTACGTAGAACGTGACGCGCCGCCAACGTCTCAGAGTGGGAGGGATATCACCCTACAAATAAGTGTGATCTAACCCCCCTTCCCCCTCCCTCCATTCGCCCAATATCGAGAAACCACTTCAACCACCCCAACCTGGGCAACAACGGGGGGGAAGAAATCTACATCCAGCGAGCGAGAGACGGGAGGAATCGAGGGCGCGAGAGGATGGCGAACTGCAAAATGTCAGCTGAAAAAAAAAAAAAAAAGAGTTGCTAGTGGCCTGACATGGAGGGGGAGACTACGTGGCACAGTGAGTACAGTATGAAGATGAGCGGCATGAGTGAAACTGGAAGGACAAGGATGGGAGGGGTGCCGGGAGGAGGTGCTGTGAAAAGATTTGCCTTTTACGCACAGATCCTATTTTTAAATGGGCGAGAGAACATAGTTTGATATTTTACGTAACCCCATCCGCCACACAAAAAGAATGAGTTGGGACCCAGAGGAGGTGAAGTTTAGTCCGCCCCATGTGTGAATGTAATCAGCATTTGAAGGGGAATAATTGATTCATTAAATTTGATAAAAGACGAGGCTGAGGTTTCCCCCCATTCTGACCTTGTGAGGCTGATTACCTCTAGCCTGGAGAAAAACTCCACGCTGAAATGTTTAGATTGAAAGGCTTTTTCGGCGTTTTTGACACTTTCGCATTACTGACTCAAACGAGCACACAAAGACTGGTACCAGGGCTTGACGAGCCGGCCCTTGGCATTATCCAACAAGGCATCACACCATCGTGATTAAACTGTGGAGGGCTGTTCTTGGGGGGTTTTTTCCACATCAAAGCAAAGTAGTTACTCTAGAGTTTGAATAGCAAACGGACAGTAACGTAGCTTATTGATTCTATTTCTGAGAAAGCACCGTGTGAGGAAGGGCAGCTACTGGATTAATATGGATCCATTCGAAACCATTGATATAATGTACAGGTCATAACAAAAGTTAGACCTGCTGCGAATCCATTTGATAACACGTTCGATGTTCTGACATGTAGCTTATGATAACTGGGGCCAATAATTCCGACTCATCTTCATCACTGACAAACCCTTGGGGCTCTACAGTCCGATCCACACAGCCACGAGCCCCCTCGTCCCTGCGTGGATCGGACGACTGCAGGGAGCTGACGATCGGAGTTACACTTGTTTGATCCAGCAGCACTTACACAACACGTTCACGTTCTCCTGAGCTACAGGGCCCTTTTCTGCTCTTCGGGGCTTTCGGCCGACCAGCGAGAGCGACTGCCGGTGACTCACAACCGGTGGAACGGGTTCGACGCGGAATGACACATTAGAGACGGAGCCACACAGCTGGGGCTAAAAACAAGTTAGCTAGCTGTTCACACGCGGAGCAAACTTACCGTCCACAGTCTTCTTCTTGAACAGGGAAGCCATGTCGCCGCTTCGTATCAACTTCTAAACACTTGAACAAAAGGAATACAACTCCTGGGTTGTTATTCGTAACGTCAACGCCGCCGTTTCTCCGTCGGACCGGGGGGGGGACGGTTGCTCAGCTCGGCAGCCTCTGTTTCCTGGTCGACTCCTCTGTGGTCGGTAGCTCCTCCCTCCTCAGCTGACTGACTCCACAGCTCCGCGTGACGTCACGGCGGGACTCTCACGCCGCCTTCACTTGTCCCTGGTAAAATGCCCCATCGCGTTTAGAAAACCTTTGTTTGGCACGTTAAATGTGACGTTAATTCATTAGTACGACAACTTTTTGCGTCTTGTTTCGTTGGAAACCGAGTCTGAAAGGCATGCATGTGTCTGTGGCACTCAGAGGAACAGCACCCAAATAGCGACGAGCATTTCTGGACCCAGGTGTCAGTGAAATGTTGTACGATTAACCAGGAAAAAAGTCACACGCTGGCAAGCTGTCACTGCAAGGTCGGTAACTGCCTGAAGTGCCTGTGTTTTTTGTGTTATGATAAACATATTGCGTATCATAATCTGTGGTTATGATAGTTCAAACCCAATAACAGGACCATAAAAAAATATTTTAACATAATGAAGGCGTCAGCAATGGCAGTAGTGAGAAGCAAAGATGCATCACTACAGAGGATGTATTGAGGATAATATCACTAAATATGTTTCATATTAAATAATCAATATGTTAGATTTCCACTATTTTGGGTTATTGGTTTCGATTGAACCTGGATTTGTCATATATTTCCAACGGTCTCTGAAGGCAGCATCAAGGCAAAAAAACTTCAGAAACTGTTCTTTTGAAACAAAGACATGTCTTGCTTTTTTGCTTAATGATAAGGTCAAGCAAGCAAATTAATTCACGTTGACGTGTGTGGGTCACATATTTACAGTTTGCATTGATTTTACTTTTCACATTTTAACTTCACATGATATTAAATCCATCTCATGTTTCAATTGGTTTTCCTCATCCTTTCGGTCTTTCAAGGTGGTTCCATGTGTGCGTGTGTTATCGGCATATATACTCATAGCACAGAAATATGTAAATTATCGTGAAGAAATAATCCACAGACATAGATGCTGTCTATAAAATCCCCCCCCCCCCCCCCCCCCCCCCCCCGCCCGGCTTCTCAAAGCATCATAAATTTGTTTCTCAATTTCATTCCTTGGCTCTTTACCCCCAGAAGAGAAGGTTTCCTTACACGTCAGCGTGTATTCATGTATTCGTATTGTTTTATTTCATATTTATGCTGAGAGCAAATTTATGTGGGTCGGTGGGACTCTTGAACCATAACCAACTCAATTTGGTGCATGTGTGTGTGTGTGTGTGTGTGTGTGTGTGTGTGTGTGTTCAGGGGGTGGTGGTGGGAGGCAGCAGAGAAGATGATGGGTCTCAGCCGAGAAATAGTGAGAGATGCCAAGTTATGGATAGAGCAGAGGAGAGGGGGGTGACTTTGAGGGGATGGCGACGAGGATGGGTAGCCCTTAGCTCTTTCCTCTATCTCCAAGGAGGTGTGTGCGTGTGTGTGTGTGTGTTTGTGTGTGTGAGGGTGCGCGCGCGCACGCGTGTGTGTATGTGTGCCCATACATTGGCCCGTATGCATCGGCATGTCGTCCTGAGGCGTTGTTCTTGTTAAGGTTATTAGGGAAGATGTCTGGCGCTAATCAGTGGAGGACTGCAGGGACCCCCACTAAACGGCCTCATCATCAGAGGGACCCAGTGGTGATAAATCTAGCCCCAAGCACCCAGGGGGCCTGCAGGTACACAGCCTGTTATCTGTCTCTGTTTTCACTGCTACATTGTAACAGCATGCAAATCGATACTCAAGGCGCAAAACGTGGGCATTTTTCTATATCTAATAAGTATACTGGAGTTTGATCAATATGCATGATAAAATTTATAGACTTGATCAGCTGAAGGTCTGTCATTAATGTTCAAGAAGCCTCTCCAAACCTCTCTAACACAAAAAGAAAAAGAAAAACCACTGTGACATATTATGCATTAGTGCAGTAACTGCAATGAAGAAAAGTTATTGATAAAATCAATAACAAAAGGAAATTCTTCTCTTTCTACATCACTTTCTCCACTTCTTCCTCCTCTTTCTGCAACTATCTATCTCTTCCATTCTCCACCTCTTATCTGTGCTCTACCCCGGGGCAAGCTGACGTGTAATGTTAGGGCACTAACTACAGAGTGTATGGACACACACGCACACACACAGCAGAGAGAGACATTCAAGTGTGAAATGAGATCTGTGCACAATCAGTGGGAGTCGCAGCCATAAAGCGCATCAAGCTATTCAGCTTTAAGGTATCATCGAACAAATCGTACAAATCCTTTCACTAGATGACTGAGGAGTTGATGTACTCTGGTAACATCTGTGTCTTTTCCCCTCTTCTTCACAGACGAATCCATTCATGGATCCAGCCGGCGGGTCTTTCTTTCTTTCTTTTTTTAAGAAAAGCAGAAATGTCGGACCAGATAACAATTATTCAGCATAATTTATGATTCCTAACACAAACCAACAAATTGCAAAAGAGAGTTCCATGTTTCCAACCACCATTTATTCTGGCAACCTTAATAAAATTGACATAGATTATGGCAACATATAAACTCTCACTTGAAACAAATTTGATTCTACTGTGGCTTGACAAATCGCTGAGTGTCTCACCAGAAATCACCAACTTTATATCCATCATAACAACGACAGACAATTCTGACTGAGTTGTGCCTCATTTTTACAGCAACAGTGGGACAATATCCACCTCACATATATCAGCAGAGACATGGATTCCATTCATTCTTTTCCTCTACTGTGTGATTCGCAATAGAATTTCCACAAACCTCCCTTAGGCACCTGCAGGTTGTGTATCTCATTCCCATATAAATCGATAAAAGATATGACTACACGCTGCATTCTTTCCTGCGCCACTGACATCTAAGTAGGCTGAAATATGTTTGTATGCAAACACAGAGCGACGAGGATCCGTGATAGGAAGCATGGGATTTCAGCAGCACTCCCTCTCTGTGATGGATGGATACTTCACTGCTGCCCAGATGGAGAGAAGTAGATAGAAATAAGGCAGGGAGGACACAGGGAATACCAGGGGGATAACAGACAGAGGAGAATAGGGGGACAAAATCACAGAAATGAAGAGATGTACCAAAAAAGGAAAAGGGAGATCAGGGACCGTGGCTGACGATAAAGTTTACAGGGTTTCAAATAGTCTGGAATCATTGGAATAACTTGATCTAAACAGACACATCAGAGGTGAGGTTAGAGCGGCACTGTAAGAGGGGTTATCTTGTCGTTTTTCATAAAATGTCAAACATTTTTTTATTCGCTTCCTCTGCTCAAAAGTTAGATGCAGAGTAGACCACTCTCATAGATCTTAGTAGTGAAAGGTTAGTAGTGGAGAGGATTTGGGACATATGGAGGACAGCGGGGGGCTGAGAGACAAGGAGGATGGGGTGATAGCAGCGGGGGAGGCAGAGGGAAGGGGAGATTGGGACGGTCTAATAAATCGAGTGAGTGACTCCACTCATTCCTGCCCATGGGACATATCTAGTCGCGCCCACCGGCGCAGTGCAGCATCAGGGAATTGCAGGGTAATGAGAGCTTATTCTCCCCTGTAGTGTTTGCTCATCATCGTTGCCACCCCCAACCTCCCCAGCCTCCCACAAGGCACACACACACACACGGCTAGACACAGAAGCATGAAGATGTAGCATTCAGATGCTGGTGTAGAGTATGTGCAGACACACACACGGCAATGTTGCGGACATGCTGTTGATTTTGTGCGTAAGGTCAAACAGCGAGGTGTTATTGCCTAAATCTGCTGCTGGCGCCAATTTTGGATGTCACACTCAGTAAGGCACACACACACATGCATGGATCAATGACACCCTCTTTTATCCACAGGTCCTTTTGGCCCGAGGTGGCCAATCTGTCTGAGGGTAGATCCTGCATGCAACCAACCACAACCCACTTTCACCCTCTCTCTCTCTCTCTCTCCCTCTCTTCTGTCTCTGCAGTCCGTGGTCCTCCTAGCCCCGGGGCCCGGCTGCGACCACGAGAAGTACGCTGGTGGTCCCAGCAGGGGCGGAGGCTCAGACACACCATTAGCATGAGGGAATTGGAGTCATTACAACTGGAAGGGCAACGGAGGACGAGTCCTTCTCTCTGCAAAGGAGGTTTGGGAAGTTGTTTAAGGGTAAAACAGACAAAGTAGGAAGAAATATTTACCCGATTATTGAGAATCATATATGTAGTACATGGATGTACTCATATAGAGATGATACTTCTCTATTTGGAAAAAGTAGAAAATTGTGTTTGAATTGAAAATTTGATGGAAATCCTGTGTAATCCACATGCATTCAATCAGGGTTATTTGAAATGAGAGGTGAACAGGAGTTTATCAGTTGAGAATCATCAAGCTGGAAGAGAAAAAAATTACATTAAGCAAGCGGGTTCCGGCAAGCAATTAAAATTTTGGATTTGCAATAAAAGATTAATGTTACCATATGAAAGGTCGTCTGTTTTTTATGCTATACCAGCTCCCCGTGCGATACTTGCTGTGATTTCTAAGATGAGCGATTAAAGAAATCAAAACCAAACCCTGCAATGGGCAGCCCGACAACAGCCAATCTAAGACACATCAAACATGTTCCCAAGGATTTTTGACTACTTTTAAATCTGAGATTCATTTACATATATAAAAAAAATCCAACTGTTATTTTCACTTACGTAATGAATCACGAAAATATGAGCACAAACAGCAAGAACGAATTTTATTGCAAGAGCAATCAAGTAAGTTAGAAAGATTGAAACAAAGGGGATATAGCCTACAGCAGATCTGAGTCCTATACATAGCATGTACTCAATTATCATTGATCTATTATAAAAAGTAAAGGGGAAAAAAAGACATTTTGGTTTTAAGCAACAACTATTGTATATGAGTGAAGTCAACAGTCTTGCCAAGGTGGAACAAAGTTTGGATCAGGGCCCCAAAAAGGTGAAGACTTGCCCAGCACAGTAACTGAAGCTTCTGCTGGTGTCTCTATTTATTCAGTGTTCTTCATTCATCCTGTTCTTATACGTAATCACTGTCACAGATAACATGAGTCTATTCAACACTCTTCCCAATGCCATGGTTTAAAGTAGACATCGACATTTATCACTGACAACTGACAGAGCGAACTGTTGCGGAAAGAAACCTGAATTCCTTAATTTCACACATAATAAGAATATAAACCAAAATAAATATAAACCCCTATATTTTTCCAATTTGCTGTGGATTTTCAGGTTTTGCATTTTAATCCATGTCCGTTTTTTTTTTTGTAGATGAAAACCCATCCCAGAATGACCCTCTAATAGGGGGGAGGGACACATCTGTCAAGTGCATAAACATGACCCATGTCTTTGAGTCTCCATCATCTCATTAACTTCTGCTGGGCGGAAGGGGCAGTCTCCATTATCTTTGCACGTGCAGAACACGAGTTGAAACTGGAGGATGGACCAAGCAATTATCTGCTATTTTGAGCAAGGTCAGCAACTCCGAGGGAACCGAGAATCCACTGGTCACTTTGTCAACAGACAGACGGCGTGAGCACAGACCGTCAGACAAGCTTCAAAAGAAGTACTTCTCTTTGTCTGTTTTTTGCAATTAAACCCCTCATTTCCATTTCTAAAATGTGCAATAATGGCCAATTAAAACTGAATATGGGTGATCACTGAGATAATGAAGAGGCAAAAGTGTGTCTCTTTTATTTGATAAAAGCCTTAAAACAGTGTTAGTTTTTCCTTTGACTCTACGTAGAATTTCCATTTCCATTAGCTTACAAATGACTGTCTTTTCCTCATTAGAGCGATGTCACAGTGTAAATGATCCCAACCCGTTGTTTTGTGTCTCTTTTAAACTGAATTATACATCAAGACTCCTGTTCCAGTTTTAAATGAGAAGCAAATAGTTTCCTATGTAAAGTGAGTAGAGTTCCGAAGTGAATAAAAATCCACTCATATTGCGTCACTCAGAGATGCACTAATGATTCTTTAATTAGACTTTAATGTCTGCACTCCCCCCAGCCCAAAACACCATGAAGACGGTTCATCTTATGAGAGGATGCAGCACATCACTGTATCCACCTTGAATGTACTGGTAGCATGTGCATATGTGATGTGAAGAACAGAATGATACTACAAACAATAAACCAGATATTTACTATTAATGTGTGTACATTTTCTTCGGCGTGAAGAGGGAATTCCACCAATTCTACACATCGGAGTCTTCTCTGTTTTGGTGAGTGCTACCATGTATGCAAAAAAAAGAAAGAAAGTTGTATAGAGAGCATCAAGCATGAGCAAAAATTATGGTAATTTATCAAGGAGTTTGAAAAGAAATTGAAATATGAGGCAGCAGCGTGGGAAAGAAGTGAGCTCACGAGACAACCTCCTCGTCTTTGTTTGAGGCACCGTCTGTAGTGTAACCACCAGGTTTTGAAAAGTCAGAAGAAGAAGCTATTGAATGGATTTTGAGCCTTTAGAAAAGAAAAGTTGATCGTGACTGCAACAATGTTGTGGCAACAGCACATCTGGTGGAGAATACTCTTCTTTATATGGTGGAGATAAAACGAAAAAGAATTATTGTAAAGTGTATGACAAGTTCATATTCATTGGTTAACACTATATTATCATAATCTTAAACTTATCTTGTTGCTTTGTCTTAACTATGAATAAAAACTGAAATTTCAATAGGGACAATTAATAAATTTGAACATTTTGAATGCAATACAATATTAGCAGCTTAAGATCAGTAAGGAGTGGCCTTTGAGAATCCAAATCAGTAAAGAGACTTGTCATCATCACCTTCGGGTCGTCCAAAGACCAGACAGTTGTGTGTGTCTGTGTGTGTGTGTGTGTGTGTGTGTGTGAGTCCGTAGACTCTCTCCGGAGCAGGAGAATGATAGCGACTGGAGCAAAAATTTTTAAAATAACTCATGATGCTGCACTCTGCTTAATGTGAGAAATCGTCATCAGTGGTGCTCGGCGTTATCTCACACCTGCCTCATCAGGAGTGCGGCGTAAGGTACGGCAGATCTTTCAATCAGAGAGAAAAAGGATTTGGCAGGACAACGCGCTCTCTGCTGAAAAGGAGTTTGAATGAACGCATCGTACACAATAGTAAAAATGCTTTTTTAATTGTCAGCAGCGCAAAACCTCAGGGGTTGAACTTTCTCTTCTTCTTCTTTTACCTCTGAGACTCAGAACTGGGACACAACACCGGTGACCTGTTTTTTTGGTTCCCTGGGATGTATCCCTCCTAAACATCCTTCCTCCCAGAGAAGAGTGCCACTTTGAAAAGTGTCTCTGTGATCTGAAGTCGTGGACGTTTATTAAGCATGTGGAATTTCTTTAGATCTGCGGCACTGGGGGTGTCCCTGATTCTGTACAGGGCTATGCAGCAGGGGGGAAGAAAAAGAATTCTCTAACTCCACTTTAATTTCTGTCCCCACACCCTTCTCCTCCCCCTGTTCTCCCCTCTACAAAGATCCACTAATAAACATCTCCGTGCCTCATTAAGGAGCAGAGGAGTGGAGGCACAGGCTGCTCCAGATGTTTTGGCGGAGGAGCCCTGAGGTCCAGCGTCTGTGTCAGAGAACCCGTGTGTCTCTGTCTGTTGTAACACGCGCTATCAAGTGTGTGTGTGTGTGTGTGTGTGTGTGTGTGTGTGTGGGATTACACTTTGAATGTGGGCGTTTGATAACTCCTGCTCTGTCTGTAGGCGTCACTGTGAGTGCTCCACTGCCCCACTTTCGAAGCAGGCACAGACGGCAAAGCGATGAGACTTCCTCTGTGGGAACACTAGATGGAGACGTGGACAAACTCTGCTGTCTCTGCGTGGTTTGAGAATCAGTCCCTTTGTCTGCTGATGTTGTCCCACTGAGCGATCTGTCAGGCGAAGACATGCAGGTGACAGTACAGGATCTGACTGATTCATGGGGATGATACTGACCGTCTATTAAAATCTTTGCAGTCACCATTCTGCATCTTTTGTGAAGGATCTGAAAAGGGTTGTTTCTTTAAACACCATTTCAAATACTCTGGACGGCAAAGAGTTACAGTTTATGGATTACTATTCAAATACATTTAAAACAAGTTCATATACTATGCTATTTTGTTATGTCAAGATGTTTTCTTCCAAAATGTTTCAACACTTCAGTGTCATCAGCATGCAGCTGAATAATTTACGCCGCCTTCGTGAAATCAAAGTGAATGAAACATGAGTGAAATGACGAGTCGCTGTCGCCGAGTCGTCACAGTCCTTGAGGGTGTCATCAGATCGGGCAACTCAAGTGTCAAGTGTGGCAACTAACAGCGCGCAGGGCAGAGCATGAATTAGATAATAGATCTCGCCTTCCGAAACATTTACCTTCCACCTGAACCAACGCAGGGTGAAAGTACAAAGAAGGATCACTGATTAATTTCCTGCACTGTGTACTACTTATAAATAGTTTTCGTGTTAAACCGTCACAGATCAGCCTTTTGTTCAGGGAAATTGACCAATCCATATAAGCAAACTATAGTTTTTTTCACAGATGACTTTATCACAGTTGGAATAACGCATTTTTCTAAATAACAAAATTAATCATTTAACTGCCTGCTTATTACTTAGGAGACATTTGCCATTTCAACAGAATGAACAGTTTCTATTAAATGCTGTTGTTGCATCTCGCCCATCATATGTTTTATAAGATGAAGTTGGATTAAATATTCAAGATTTCTTGTCATGACTCCGCCAACAGAGACGTATGAACTCTTGTTTCCAGTGGACTTTTGTTTGATTGCTCTTCCTTGTGTTGGTTTCTTGGTCACCTGCGGTTTCAAGATTGTTCTTTCCTGTTTCATTTTGAAGTAACGTTCCTTGTCTCTCGGCACTTCCTCTTTCCCTGTCTCTTGTCTGTTCACTTGACTTTTCCTGTGTCTCCTGCCCCTGTGATTGTCTGCACTTGTACCTGACGTGTCTCACCTTGTGTCCAATCTTCCCTGGTGTATTTAGTCCTTGTGCTCCCCGTCCTCTGGGTCAGTTCGCCTCAGACCCAAGGGCAGATCAGGTTTAATCAGTCCAAGTCGGTACACAGGGAATCAATCCGTAGGCAAACAATACAATCAAGGAGCAGGCAAAGGCAATGGTCATGCACTCCTGGACTTGCAAGATATCAAGGCTGGAACGAGGCGACAGTAGTGAACACACAACGAACTGCCAACAAGAAGCAAGACACAAGGGTTTACGTACACAGAGAGTCAGGGGATTACGAAACACAGGTGAGCACTTCTGGGACGGGGCAAACAATCACACGAGAGGGAAACTTGACAGGAAGTGGGACCTGAAACGAGAGGAGATGTGAGACGCCACAAATAAAAAAGGTGGGGCAAAAAAATTCCAAAAATAATAATAATCAAGAAGGACTGTGAAATGACGTCGTTCCTGTCACGTCTCTCGTGCCTTGTTCCCTGGTTCCCTTGGTTTGTTTTTGATCTGCAGTGAAAGACTGTCTCTTTTTGTTTTCTTTAATTAAAAATAGTTTTTCTTTTGCACTTTGCATTTGGGTCCTGCTCCTTCACACGTGATCTACCATCATTACCCCCAATATGTGGGGGGGGTTTAAACACCAGCTTTCAGGACGACATCAAGACCAGCCTTTTCTTCGAGAGGACCAAAGCACCCAAGGATGGTAGTGGCCTTAAAGACATTCACTGATTCTGAATACTGACTCTATTGTTCTAATGGATTTAAAATCATACATGAAGAATCGTGACAGTATATACCTAAACTCACTATAATGGAAAAAGCAATGAATAGATAGTAAAAAGATTAAATATGAAGTGGACAAGTTTTAAAATAATTTTAACTACTTATTAATCAAATGCCTTGTATTGTTTTGTACAATTCGGACATCATCTGAGGTGCATTATGATTTCATTATATTGCGTTCATGTCAGTGTATGATCAGTGATCTATCAGTCGATCTAAGATGAACAGCTCATTGCTTCTTCCATGGATGATGTGGATGTATCTTATGTGGATTACATTGAATCAAACTGACGACTAATGTCACGTCACTGACCTCACCAACAGGTGGCAGCAAACTGCTCTCGGTCGACCAGGGAGTTTCCTTCCAAGAGGAAAAGTGACAACTAACAGTCACATCAGTGATAAATCACCCGAATAATCCTGTTTGCGTTGACGTAAATATAAATCACAGATATTGAGGCAGGGGACCGACGGTCAACAACGGTATAAACACATGTAGCAGTTGAGTTTCAACATAATTCGTTGATTGATTATGTATTAAATAAATGTTAGATGTGTTCATCTGTTGCTTTTTATTTAAGAAACTGTAACTTTTGACTTAGGGGAGGAAACTGAAATAGTCCTTTATAGATGACTTTAACAGACTTAAATGCACCTGCCTTTGAACAGCACCTGTTGCTGCAGATGACAATGGGTACATGGCCTAAAAATTTTGCTCTTTCTTCGGGTAAAAACTAACTTGATGGTTAGTTTGGGCATTTAAATGGCTGAATCCAGTATTTCATTGACTTATAGCGATAATTAGCATGTTGAAGGATTAAATCTATGTCTTGCAAAGAAAGCTTTAATACAGTATTCATACATTTCTGCAGTAAAATTTAACAGTTATACAGTTTAACTAAATGAATGACAAAGTAATATATCACTTAAAATATATGTATTTTAACAGTCTGGTGTCTGGACAATCTTTTCTGGGTATAGATCAGATTGGAATCATGACCTTTACACTTCCAAACCCCCGCCCGGCTGTGACCCTGATTCTGAGTCCTGAGGTCGGGGGTCTCTACTGTGAACAAGGTTATCAGGTCTTAATATGACATAATGCAATAAAACATGAGTACATGGGGGGGTTATGAATGGATGCCCCCAGTGGGAACAGAACTTTTAGGTGCATCGTTGTGTTAGTGACTTTGCTAAACTCCACGCCCCACGTAGGGCCCTTCCCCGGTGGGCGTGCGTAAACGGCCCCAACCCTCTCTAAATATAACTCCCCTCCAAAACAGAAAGACAGAAAAGGGGGGAAAGGAATGCTCGCCCAATCAGAAGCGGTCTAAAACTTGTCGTGGAAAGGGGTGTCTTTTCGGATCGTGTGTGTGTGTGTGTGTGTGTGTGTGTGTGTGTGTGTGTGTCTCTCACTCATTGCGCTCTGGTCCATTCTGTGGCCCCGGGTGGTGCTGGTGCCGCTGGAGCTCGCAGCGGGAGGCGCATTGTCTGCATGCAAACTGGACGACATGGCCATTGTGCGCGTTCGGGCATATATGGAGGCGCCGGTGGCTCGGAGGATACAGCCCGTCTGAAGTCTCAGGGAGAGTCGTTTCTCTCCTACGACCTCCCCGACGCCTCTGTCACAGCCGCTCCGCTCCGTCGCTATGAGCTGCCTGGATGTGATGTACCACCAAAGCTATGGAGCGCATTACCTCCCCACCGCGGCGTACAAGGCGACGTACTACAACCACCATCACCAGCAACAACAGGTGAGAGATTCATCGCCACTGAACTTTTGGGCCACTGACACACGATGTGCCTTCACTAGGAGATGTTGTTGATGTTGTTATTATTATTATTATTATGAATTATTATTATTATTATTATTATTATTATTTCGGCTCATTTGAGAGGAAGGCATCTCTGACGCGAGTCCCAAACTAATGAGGACCAGAGCACAGCTAGAAATGACACAGATCCTCTTAACTTCGATTTAGGTTATGATGACATCACAACTATTAATCCTATTTGTCAGTTGGTGATGTAATGGCAGCCCCTCAGTCACTCCGGAGTGAGGATGCAGCACATTGAGCTTCACAAAAAGTTGGAAAGCCACATAGGAAAAAAAAGAAACTTGTTTCCGTACAACTCCCGAGCTGCTAAAATAATTCCTCACATACACGATGAAGAGATGTAATTTGTGGTTTATTTAAAGTCCAGCTGTAACAGTTTTTTGTTCAGTTTTCTACGTCGATTGCCGTGAAAACAGTGTCGATGCTCTTCTAACATGTGACGTCTTATATAAGTGTAGTTCATTCCTGGTTGAATCTGTTAGTCAATCTTTCGTATGTCTCCCCCTCCAGAGGAAGCTGAGTGTTTACAGTAAGATGCAGGAGTGTATGGAGCAGCAGCAGCAGCAGCAGCAGCAGCAAGGGGCAGGCAGAGGGATGCTGCCCCCGGATCAGGGCCTCCGGCACGGCCCTGGATGCGAGTCAGGAGGCCGCAGATCCACATCCAATTCAGAGCTGAAGGACGGAGCTCAACCGGCAGAGGCCAAGTACCTGAGCTCCCGGTGTGTTTTGTTCACGTACTACCAAGGCGACATCGGCGACGTGATAGATGAGCATTTCTCCCGAGCTCTCAGTCAGTCCAGTGCCTTCAACAGCGAGACCAAGCCGATCAGAGTGACTCAGCAGTCTGCATCTCCCACCGCCGGTTTA
This sequence comes from Scophthalmus maximus, assembly GCF_022379125.1. Lineage (NCBI taxonomy): Eukaryota > Metazoa > Chordata > Actinopteri > Pleuronectiformes > Scophthalmidae > Scophthalmus > Scophthalmus maximus. Next base: position 13,871,759 of record NC_061528.1, on the reverse strand, counting down.
TGGAAAGGTGAGAGGGGCAACAGATCCGAAATGATATAGCACTTACAACATTTGAGTATAGGCGGCCTTTGAGTGTTAAAGTCTTTGTGATGTGTTGGTTTCAGACGGTGGCGGTTCTCTCTCCGAGGGCCAGAGCAGCTCAGTTTGGAACAGCACCACCTATCCATCCCAGACCAGTCCGTGCCTCCCACCTGTCTCAGTCTCAGTCCACCCAGACTTTTCCCCCAGCCCTGTATCCTTCAATCACCCAGATGGAGCTCTTTGGGCCGGACACGTGCTCTCCCAGGCCAGCCTCCCACCTCCGGCTGCTCTCCCCGAGAGCTGGACCTACAGCCTGAACACCCAGGGCACAAGTGGCTACCCAAATGTCCACGACGTCTACCATACCCACCCCCACGCCCATATCCACTCCCGGCACCACCACCCAATGCTCCATTCATACCCAGCCCACAGCCCAGCACTGGATCCCAGGTTCAATCCTTTGCTTCTTCCTGGTGTGAGGAACCAGAACCAACCAGCCGCCAACCCAGGGAGTTCCCCACACAGTGAGGGGGTGAAGACAGAGATGGATCCCAGTAGCATCAGTCCTGTAACAGCCACCTCTGTCACCTGGGCCCCCTCAGTCCTACACGGATCTCTGGAGGCGTACGACTCAGGTACATACTACAAAACAATGCTGCTGTGATCATTTGTCCGACTTCACATGTACTCTAACTCGTGCATGAAAAAATAAACGCCATGATAGTTTGACCTTGTGTCTGTCTTTCTCTGCAGCTCTTGATCAGACCAAAGCAAAGACGTCAGTTTGGTTCTAACTGCTGTTCTGAAAAAAGACGGACGAATCAGTTCACACCAAAAACGAACTGTTATGTGGCTCAATCAATGTATGGCTGCACTACACCAGCACTGTATTGTAAATGTAGATTTAGAATGCTAACTGAGTCCTGCACTGTCCACAAACCTTATTATGGAGACGAACTCAGGCTTTGGACTTTACTGACAGCGATCTAATGCTTTGGCTGCAGGTCAAGGCCTTTGAAGAATGCAACAAAAAAAAAGAAAAACACTACCAGCTTTAAGGATGGAAGACCTCCTCTTCTCTGTCAGCACAAAACTCTTTTTGATGCAATGTGAGACCAAGTGGTTCTGTTTCAAGAGCTTCATTTTGATCCACGTGTTGTTTTGTACAGTAAAATGTTTGTAAATCTTTTGTTCTTTTTTGTGTACAGTTTTGCCATGCTACTTTGTTGTTGTTCGCTGGGTGAAATATGCCAATTCGTTGCTACTTTTACTATTTTGCCTTTGGGTTATGTGGAGTGTAAATATTGGTAGTGAAATAAAGTTGTTAAGCATTTGAAGTTGCATTGTTGCCAATGGGAGTTCTTTTTCAAACTACTTTCATTAATTCCAATGTGTGGAGTACAAGCGGAAATACATTTCAAAATAAATTTATCACTAAAAAGATATTCTGCTTTTAACTGGAAGCTCATTAAGGGAAGTTCTGCTCCTAATGGACAGTATTTTGTTGTGCACTTCATTTTGCATAACCCTTCTATTTCATCCTAAGAAATGGTAGCTGTGTTGCCTTAGATCCAAACATACCTACAATCTTACATTCTTACAATCTTACATACTTTTCTCATTGCGTATCAGCTCCATGATCTTTGTCATTCTTTCAATAAAATAAAAATGTGGAGGGATAGATTATTTAACTGAAATATTCATTACTGAAGGGACAGCAGGTTGTTTGGTTTATGTTATGAAGTTATGGTTTTTACCAGGTATTTTTCTTCAAAGAGGGCTAAGCCATTACTCAATACTAACAGGAGAATCAGGTCTGTTGCCAAACAACATATTGTCATCATAAACCTAACAGGGGCTGAATTATAGTACCAAAGGAAGTGGGTTGCATTCCACACATAGCTATTGGAAGGTACCATGACAGGTCTGTTGTCTGTCTCCACGCAAAAACACACACAATCCCAGACTGATGAACACACACCGAGGAATGCATTTCCCGTCTGGACAGGAAGTTTGTCGGATACTGGCGCAGTACTCATATGGTCAAATACGCACACATACACAACAAGAAGACACGTTTCACGTACCAGGTTTGGCTCGGTTTTATTCAAGTTTTTCAACAAGAGCTCTGTCGAGTGTTTGAATGAAGAGCTGATCTCCATTCTGATGGATGCAATTATTGATTGAAATGAAATCTGAGAGTGAACTCTGAAGGTGCTGCTCTTTCTCAGTTCAGTTTGTTTCCAGGTCCAGTCTTATTTGTCCCCATCCTAACATAATGAACAGCTGGATGAGCATGGGTGGCCGTGTGTGTGTGTGTGTGTGTGTGTGTGACACCAGGGGGTATATGATCAGCAGGAGTAGTGCTCTAACATTCCAGCCTCTTCTCCTTCAAACAGTATCTCATTCTCCATCTCTACGAACCAATATGATTCATAATCTGGACCTCAGCAGCTACCTGTCCATTTGTTTATTATCAATTCGTCAAACAGCTTGAACGGACTAGTTGGATTTCTGTTTATTGTCAGGTCTTTCTACAATCTGACACGATAGTTCACAACCTATGAGTTCTTTCTACACATGCTTGTGTGCTTTTCATATTGACAGTGGCTCTGTTCCACAAAGCCTTGGCGGTGTGAAAGTGAACCAGCATGCACAGTACCAGGACTGTTTGGCCGCGTCCACGCTAGTAGGCTTCTTGTTTTCAAATTACAGTTTTCAAATCGTCTCCATTTTAGCTACGAATGAAAAAGAATCTCCATTCATGTTACCTCAGCTGCATACGCATTTCACATGACCCTTCTCACACTGGGCATGCACATAACGTAAACAGGTAGCAGATTGTCCGCTCTGCAGTCGGTTGCTTAATTGCAGAAAATACATTTTACAAGGAGCAGAAAGGCTTAAAAGGGAAGAACAGGGATGACTTTACTCATGACGATGACCTGGAACTTTTACTGAAAAGTAAGTGCCCGCAACGCTTCACATTCAATGCTGGTGGTCCGGTGGTGAATGATACGACCCAAGCAGGAAGTGCAGGTGGATGTCTACATCACGTCTCTCCAAAAGTCTATGTTCCTCTCCGTCCAACGACAAACCTTACCTTATTATCAAAGTTGTACCTTGTTATCAAAGCAAAACGGAGCCAGCGGCGTTTCAAAATGTTTAGTGTGGAGACAAGTGTAAATGCAACATAACTTTTTCTTATTATTTGCTCCTTTTTTTTCTAATTAACAACATTACAGAATGTCTCCTGCGGAAAAAGTCCCTCTGTTAGGTGTTAGAATATTTTATCGTGGGCATGTTTACATCCACATTAATACCTCTCTATAATGTTTCACTTGATTAACACAATAACTGCTCAAATAAGGAATATTAGTGAATCAAAAACGACAATCACAGTAAAGATAGCTAAAGAAACATTGCTACAAGGCACTGCACGGATTCTGAGAAGTCATCGAGCTGTTGGTGTGTCTCTTGTGCTTCTTGCTGCAGGGTTGATGTTTTAATGCCAGTTTTGCAATGTTTGGGTTAATTTCAGGGTAAAAAAACATATGCTGCAATTTGCAGAGATTCATTCTTCCAGGAAATATGTCCCCAAAACACATCATTGTCAGGATGGTTTTTTTAATGAATGGCTTTGCTGTGAGAATTTTTTTTGTAAAATTGATTTAGTGTTTAGGCCTACAAAAATCAAAAAGGAAGCAAATGGCAAAAGATGGAGGGATTAAGGATTTTTTTTTCAGCAATATTCCCTCCTCTCCTTCAGATCCCCTCATTAGCATTAGCATGTAGCCTCTGCATCAGCATGTAGTGCACTTATATGCTAACAGGCGTCCCACTGGCAGCCTTGGAGAATCACCACAGGCACTTCCACTGCAGGAAGAACACACACACAAAAAAATACAGAAACACAGAGCTGAAAGCTGAATGGAAGTGAATTAATATGTCAATTATAAATGGCCGAGCCAGAGGTTTAGGAAATGTTGCATGTGTGCAGCATTAAGGTTTAAATAGCAGATGCTTTGTGCTGATATTCATGATCTTCAAAGGAGCAACTGATGACATCATCGAACAGTATATCACTGACTGATACGACGTTGATTCGGGTAATGTTCATTTATTGAAAGCATTTATGATTATTTTGTATCATCACAGTAGCCTATGTCCTTCTAAATTAACATGATTCATTATTTTATGTTGGTAGCACAATTGAAACTTACAAACGTCAGATAAACCCAATTACAAAAGCACACACACACACACACACACACACACAAACACATTCTCTGCTACAGAAAAAACATCAATTTGAGAGATGGATGAACCTGAAGGTTATTTGGGGCATCTCTTCATTGGCATGATTGCCTCTTTTGTAACCAAAATTTATTTCCTTTTCGCAACAAGAGAGTTGTTTTTTTCTTCAGAAATGATAGAAAACAGATTTATTTTCCCTTTCTTATTGGAATTCATGTGTGTGTGTGTGTGTGTGTGTAATTGAATCAAATTGAATTCAAGCAAATGCTGAAGAAACAGAATGGCAGAGAGTAGCAGGCAGAGAGAGTCAGATTCCACACAAAAAAAAGATGAAAAGAAAGAGTGAGAGAGAAGGAATCAGTCATAACACGGCCCAGCTACACATTCCAGAGTAATTGAGCAGATGATTAGTCTCACAATCAGCAACATAACACCAGCTGTCAGAGGAGAGGAGAGGAAAGGAGATATACATGAACAATAAAAGACGAAAATAGCTATTATGATCTCTCCTCCACCTCCATCACTACTCCCGTTGCCTCCATTTTTACTTCAAACATCTCTTTCCCACTTCCATGAGTCAGCTCCTCGCCAACAAATCACAGGGGTATAGAGCTAATTTGCCATCCTCGTGCGGGTATTAGGGGCATTAGGGGTATTAGTGAAAGGCTCAGCTTTCAGCGCTCTGTTTGTGTCAACAGGGCAGTCTAATGAAGCATGCTGGGAGTTTCACAGAACACGTCCCGCTGATTACGCGTGATTCGTCAAGTCCCCTCTGTTTTTAAACGATACCTGATTCCTCATTAATACGAGGAGGGACACCCAAGGAGAAGAGAAGTGGAAACAGCGGATGTTCCGCTTCTCAAAACAAGTATTAGAATGAGTGTTAAAATTAGTGTGGGGTGATTTTTTTTTATTTGTACTTTTCTTTTCTCTGTCCCATTTTAATCAGCTCCTATAAACCGTATCCTGCAGGTTCAATGAACAAATTGTGTAATTGAGTTCAAACAGGACTAGCATTAAATCGCCATAAAGCTTCTAATCTTAGATTAGATGAGATCATTATACTTTAATTTAATTTAATTTGGATAGGATGGAACTATAATGACACTGTGGAGAGAAAAGGGGTCGCAGCACGAGAAAGAGGAGACAATAAGAAACTGCTGAGGGAAGAACAGTTAAAGTTAACAGCTGTAGTTGATGGACAAATGTTCACACATTGGCTATTTACATAACAGAACTTGTATTTAAAACTTGTACGAGATTGAATGTCTGAAAGAGCATTTTTAGCAGAATTGTTACATGGCCTTGCTGTTTGATCTTTGGCCAGTCAATTAGTTGTGTCTTTTAAATCATCAATTAAAGGTGAAATAATTGATCTTTGGCCAGTTGGGGGCAGCACAAAAAGCATTTACAGTAACACAACACTGACATATTACTGTGGTACCGCATAAAATGTATTATGTGTTAGCAGAGAGTTGCTTATTTACTCATCAAGCAGACACAAAACAAAAAGCACTATCATGTTGATTAGAGCAGCTGTAATTTCCTGTTTTTTCTTATGCTTTCTTTTGTTTCTTTCAACTTTCTTGCCTGTATTTATTTGTTTCCTTGACTCGACATAGCAGTAAAGGTAACCCCAGTTATGCAACATGGCTCTCCAGTTCAGTGACACCCGCGGCGCAGCTCACTGTGTTATTTTGTCACAGAAGGGAAAAAAGAACACACTGAACAATACTATGGCTTCACTTTTATCACTACAGGATGTTTGATTAGAGAAGACATTTTTATCAGGGCTGATGTTTATACGTGTAGTACCTCATGGCATGAGGGAGGGAATATTTGCATGATCCTGAGTGTGGCAAGCGTGAGGTCCGTCGGCGCTCCAACAGCCGAGGGCAGGCTGCTAAATCAAAATTTAATGCACAGTTGCGCCACAGGAAAAGATCAACATTCACGCCTGTTTACAGCACGAACATCCACCCATAACACAGGCCCGCCACATTCCTTCGCCTGCCCACACACAGAGCAGCCGGGACACAAGATGATTTCTGAAGATGGAGTGTTTTGAAATTGACTCGTAGACCTTAAAAATGAGAAATATAAACCAATATCAGCAGAATAACTAATACAAAATGCATGCCCGTGGGTGACGAGAGGGACTAATGCTGAATATCACCTTGAAATTGCACTGGTGTACAGCCATTGTCAAATTATGAATCCTGGCTACTAGAAAAGACAATAAAGCCTGATTTTTTAAAATTTAAATTCAAGATTATTATAGACATTATACAATAACATCCCTTTATTATTCATTACTAAGTCCATTTACTCAACTAAAACCCTTCTTCCATCTGAGGAAAATGTGCTCCATTCATAAAGGCCTGTGGAGCTGCGGCGGCAGCAGCAGCAGCAGCAGTAGGTTGTTTCTGTCAGCTCCGCTCTGGGTAATGTGCCAGTAACCACAGAGGCCAGTACATAGCTGTCATTCCTCTGCTTACTGAAAGCACATTTAGCAACCAACACCTGTTTCCCCTGCTCAGTCTCCACATCGGGCTGCTCCAGCGCGGCTCTGCCTGCATCGAGAGGAGCAGCGATTCAGCGCTCGTGACTCTTTACTCACCAGTAACACTATTTCTGTGATCTCGCTAATAGACTGTTTTTATTGCGAACACTAACAGTGGTACCATATACAGCCTTGAAAGACTACTAGGGGTTTATCAAGGAGGATGGAACTATACTAGTTGTACTGTGCTAGTGTGATGCTGTTACATTGAAAAACAAATTGATGGCAGACATCTGTGAAATCAATATAATATCAAAGATTAACCTGGAAACAATTCTGCAAGTTTTATTTTCACATTGATTGGAAGTACTCAACAATAATGTACAATGGATATGACACAGTTGTCATTAGTTGTAAAGGAAATGAAAACTCAGTTAACTCAGCAGTGCGAAATCCATTGCTCAGCCACCTGCCTGTCAATCATCCTAGTCAGTGTTATGTGACCCCACCCGCTCCTACTGTCACACGCTGCCCATACATACCATACCACACATACCACAGCCACAGAGGGACATTTTTTGTGTTGTTGTTTTTGTTGTTTTCCACTTTATCTGCCGTTGGAACCAAGTTGCCACTCAGGATTAAAACGACAAAGGATGGTACCCTAAAGGGAAACGTGAAGTCACAAGCTGTGCGGCATCACAAACGATAGATAGATAGATATATAGATAGATAGATAGATAGACAGATAGAAAGATGGATGGATGGATAGATAGATGGATAGATAGATGGATGGATGGATAGATAGATCGATAGATAGATCAAGAGATAGATGGATGGATAGATAGATAGATGGATAGATAGATCGATAGCTAGATCAAGAGATAGATGGATGGATAGATAGATGGATAGATAGATGGATGGATGGATAGATAGATCGATAGATAGATCAAGAGATAGATGGATGGATAGATAGATAGATGGATAGATAGATCGATAGATAGATAGATCAAGAGATAGATGGATGGATAGATAGATAGATAGATAGATAAATAGATTTCGGACCTCATCTTGTGTGACGATGATGCCAGTGTCCTCCTCTTCCATCTGCTGTGACACCTCCAAAGAGAAAATAATTGACATTCTGTACAATCCCATATCCATTTTTGACAGAGAAAGAGGGGGGAGTTTTTACACTTGATCAAAATGATGGAAAATGTCACGAATATATCCTGCTAACAACTATTGCTATATTATGGAGTGTATCCCAGGAAAATCGGGATACAGTCCATATTGAGGAATTTTTCTCCGATAACACTTTTCTATGCTTTTGTTCCTTGCAAATAAAACCAAAAAATCAGATCACAGTATCTAATTGCTCATTTTACATCACTGGATGTATTCATCTAAATGAGATTAGCAATTTATTTGTGTACAAACTGAAAGTATGTGTGTGTGTGTGTGTGTGTGTGTGTGTGTGTGTGTGTGTGTGTATGTGTGAGCGCGCGCGTGTCTGTGTGTGATCATGTGTGTGATCATGTGTGTAGACAGTGTAATCTGAGGGATAACATGGTACTTATCCAGATGATCCCCCCACCTCCCTGGGTTCTGACAGGTTGACACTCGTCATTCTGCACATTAACTTTACCTAATTGGCAGGTAATTCCCCACTCCCCTACTGGCCCTCTATTATTCAGCTATTGTCCCTCTACTTAGCCCCCACTGTCTGGGTCTTTATCCACCAATCTAGCCAGGCACCCTGCGCCCAAAGAGCCACTCAGCAGGACGCCTTGTCCAATCCCAGAGACCCAGTGGGTCCTGTCACTGTAACCTGGGGAAGTGAAGTTGGGAGCTTCCTCTGTGATGGTGAGCCCCATGCTGGGAAGTTCTCCACGAGGCTGACAGGCGAGCCGGCCCCAAAAAGTTTCAACCTGTCAGCGTCAGCTGCCCACCAACCCCTTTGCATATACGTGTCTCTTAAATCACTAAATACATCTGGACTGTGTTCCAAAGCAGATGTAATGGTTTCACTGTATCTTTGTGGAGATTTAGTTTGTGTTTTCCATTTGTGACCCTTTCTTCATACCTTGCCCTGATCTTAAGAGCAATCCACCCAACAGATCAAGTGTCTTTTTCAATGGTATATTGAGAGACTCCTGGAGGTTTGCAGCAAAGCAGTATCTGTTGAGAATCAAAAACCAAATGCTGTAAAGTGACATCAGCATACACTGTATGTCTCTCTGTCCTCCTCAATGCCACAGTGCACAATTCAATACCCAAACTGCCCGAATCTGCTCGTCTTCTCTCAACTTCCATATCTCAGACGTATACAAACACACACATTCCAGCGGCACTGTAGCACTCGTCCAACCCTGACAGTGATTGACAGGTGTTTGCAGTGTAACTCTGCAAAGTCAGACACGGGACATATGGGAGTCCCACCCTCCCGTCATGTCCACCCTCCCATGAGTCTTTTGTGGCTGAGGTGGAGGTGGCAGGAGCAGTCAGGGGCTTGTCAGAGCAACAGGAAGAGGAAAACACACTCCCTCCCTCTATGTCTCTCTCTCTCTCTCTCTCACACACACACACACACACACACACACACAAACAGGCATGCAGCTTCTCCTCTCTTACATGAACAACCCACATACACTTACACTGTCAACCCCCCTGGGAGTGTGTCAGCTGTCATTAACTTCCCAGACTTCCCAGTGCGAAGGGGAGCTTCCCCCTGCTCCCGCCCCCCTCACAGGTGACTCTCACTGGGGGCTCCATGCTGGGGATGCCAGCCTCTCTGCTGGAAGTCTCCATCCTGTCAACACAGAGGCAAAAAGAAAGAGTTGTACCATATGCTTATTTAGCAAAAGTATGTGTGAACATGCAGATGAGAAAATATTATTTGTATGTATATGTTAACATGTAAATGGTGTATTTGTGCTTTTTTTGTGCGTTTACATGTTAAGTTTTTAGAGTTTTTGTTGTGTGTACGGGGTTATGTTGAAGGTTTGTGTATGTGTGCGTGTGTGTGACTGCGTGCGTGCGTGTGTGTGTGTGTGTGTGTGTGTGTCTGCATGCGTGCGTGTGTGTGTGTGTGTGTGTGTGTGTGTCTGCGTGCGTGCGTGTGTGTGTGTGTGTGTGTGTGTGTGGTGGGGGGGCGGGCATCTGCGGAATGCGTGTGTGATATAAAGACTCTCTCCTCGCGCCACAATGGTGTCTTTGACAGGCGGGAGAAGGGAAGGCTTTGTTTGGTGACACCACACAGTGTTGTGAATGCCCGACATAGCTGCCATTCCTCTCTCTATGCCCTCCGCCAGGCTACTGGCTTATCAGGGATTCCTCTCCTTTCTATCTGCCCACGCTCAACCCCTCACTGTGTGTGTGTGTGTGTGTGTGTGTGTGTCCGTGTGTGTATGTGTCTGTGTGTGTGTAAGTGAGGGAAAGAGTTTGCGAAGCAGAGCTGCTAACACCAAGGAAAATGCAAATGAGCTCTGGGGGAGAATGGTCCCTCTGTTTGGTTACATATTTCTCCACAAGTGGACCAATTTGGCTGCCATGTTTTTAAACAATCTCAAGAAGCTGGCGAGCATGGCTTTGATTCGACTGTGTACTTTAAATGAAACGAGAACTTAAAACAGGATACATCAATATGAATGTTATATATATATATATATATATATATATATATATATATATTTATGATTATGAAAGTGCAATGACAATGTTGACCATAACAATGATGATGTAGGACATCAGTTGCCTGAATCAAGGCACTCACAGCTGAATTATGAATTAATCTAGGACCAAGAAACAACAGTTGCAAAATGCTTAACTATTTTGCCTTTTCACGTTTGCACTCATATGATTTAAGACTACTCCTATAGGCCCTTCTTTCCTGCAGAGAGTGACAATGCAAGCAGCACACTCATGTTTCATATGCTCAGACTGAGCCCACAAGGACACTTGACACGAATACTTTGGACCAACCCCCTTTGCCAGAAAAGGTTGGTAACATTGGATGTTTCTGGGGAAATATTGAATTAATTGGCAATGTGAGCACACAGTTCGGAAGGGGCCATGAGCTTCACTCATAGGTTACACAAGTAACCTTTGGTTCAGCCTGCCTGCTATTCACAGACTTGATTAACCTCATGGACACAGCGACCACTTCGACTTGTCAGCAGCTAAGCTCGCTGCTGTTTGTCTGGTCAAACTCATAATCGAGTAAAATACATGAAAACAAGCCTATATGCTTTGTGCAGCGACTGGAGATGCTGCACTGATTGCGCAAGCCTACGCTCCACAGACAGGTTGTTCCAGAGTTCAGACGCTCTTCCCCCATTTTCCATCTTCTAATCCTCCTCTCTCATCATTCTGTTTATCTCACAGCCACACTATGAACTCGTGTGTTGGCGAAGAGCTCAATCCTCCCTCTCCGCTGTCAGTGATCGTGCAGGTCCCTTCAGCTCTCACGCTAACATCGTGGCATCCAAGAGGCCCGATGCCTAATTTATAGAAGGTGTGGTGCCAATATGTGCAAATTTGCGAAGTCAATACATGTTAACTCATTGGCACAAACAGACACAGCTGTTTCTTTGTGTTTCCAAGGCCAGAGTGTTGCTATGTGTCTGATGTGTTTATATGAGCTTTGATGAGTATCACATAGCCTTGGCAACAACAGCAGCTTCAGCAAATTATAGCAGGATTAGGACGACATGCATCGGTTTGCGCGATACTGTCCTCTAAATGCACAATCGGTTCTTTATTGTAACATGTACAGTTAGACAATAATCAGATTATTCATTATATCCAGGCCTGACAAACGGGAACTCCTCGTTAATCTGGTTCAGTGAGCTGTAGAACAAGTGTCTCCAGTTAGACATCTTGTTGACATTGGCAATCAATGGGATACCTGGGAGGGTGAGAAATCGCCTAATTAACGTCCATGTTCAACTGTCCATGTTCAAGTGCAATATGGCACCTAAAGGTACAGGGCATAAGAGATCCCTGGACCACTATATAGATGTTTCCTCAGACATGAGGCCATTTCTTAAAGACCCAGAACTGAAAAGTAGGGGCTTGGATGCCATCTATCTCCATCTGGTGGTGAGATGGATCGGATTGAAGGGGCTGCATCACCGTGCCACCGCGAACATGTGGACACCAAAACACAAATTTGAAGAGGTCATCGGTGTAACCAGCAAACACAGTAATGGACAACTTGGACCGATGCCACTTCACCAGTCCCAAATCGAGCAGACAAATTTGCAAACAAAAAGCTGTGGTTTCTGGCAGAAGGTCGGTTGTTTGAGCTATTAAACCGAACAGGATCGGGAGACCACCTAGCAAAATTTGGGGGAAAAACTCACAGTGCGAATTTTAAAATACAGTCCTGTAAAAGAAGGGGCTGATATGGAAGAACTCTGGAGAATGTAATCAAAGACATTTACTGATGTTGTTATATCCTTGGCACAAAATATGTCAGGAATTTCCCCCACTTCTTGCCTGATTCTGAAATGATGAGGAGAAAGTTGGCCTGTTTGGTTATTTCAAATAACACACTTCACAAACTATGATTTTAAAGCTCACAGACAATACCGCTTACGGTAATACGTGTCTTTTTTGCCAAACATTGTTGTTTCCTCAAGCTTTTTTCCAATGTTTCATTGCTTTGTCAAACATAAAGGCAAAACTAGGCTCCTTCAATTTTGACGCCTGCTAAATGGTTGCCAGTGTTGCTGCTTGGCTGTGGGAGGGTTGAGTTATTCTTGTCACTTTCCTAACGCTGTGCCTTTAGGGGACAGTTAGGTTCCTATTATGTTGTTGTAGCTTATTTCATCACACTCCTCCACTAGACTTCCTTTTCAGACTGTAAAAAACACACACACACACACACGCGTGTATGTGATAATATGGCCCATTGTGATAATATGGCCCATTAACTCTACCAGTCTCCCAGGAGCCTCCTGCAGTTGAATTGCAGCCATTTCATCTGACTCATCAGCACTTCTGTGGAAATAATATTAACAGAAAGGAATTAGCCTCTTTCTCTCGCAGCACACACACACACACACACACACAAACACACATTTTTATTATACATGTGTTGTGTGTGCCTGTGGCAACGTGTGGGTTTGTCCACAGTATGTTGTTATAGAGGGATTCCAAATCTTTTATCTATATTTGTGTGTGGAAGTGGGCCGCTCGTGCACATGCATGTTTTAAAAGCAAACTGGAATGCAGTGAGAGTGGGGAGGTATTTCTGAAAGGTGTGGTTGGAGCCATGCCCGTCCCTGTTTGTGCGTGCGTGTGCGAGAGTGTTGTGTATTGGCAGACCCGCTGCTCCCACGTCCCTGAGAATGAGGCCAATCAGACTGGACAGACAGTTTATTTCCAAACACTAGAGTCTGGCCTGCTGCCTCACACACATTCCAGTACTTCCAGACTGACTTTCAGAAGCGGGAATTAAAAGGCATTGGAGTTGTTAAAACATGACATTCCCAAAAAAGGGCCGCTGGGCCCCGAGACTACCCAGAAACATCCCACATGACTCAAGCCTGCAGGAATGACAGCACCGCCAGGGTCGCTGAGGAAGGTCCTCTCTTAGATAGTTTCTCCACAGCGCTGCCCTCCTCTCTTGGATTCCGTCCTTCTACCTCTCTGTCATCTTGCTCTCTCATATATTAGATAATCCTCAACTGAAAGGTCTGTGTTATTGCGCTGAGTACAGTATTTAGGGAATGTTAACACTGGTAATGAGGGAGGGGTAAATGTTGCTCCTCCACCTTTCCCGGCCACGTTTATTCCAGCAACACAGGGAGCAGACATTTCTGTGACAATCTTTTCTAACCAGAGTTAAAGTGATACACAGAGACATCTAGCAACAGCTATAGATGTATTACACACAATGATATATACACTGATAATTGACTTCTGAAAAAGGGATTTAATGCAATAGAGTTGATTACACAGTGCCTAACACACTACCCCATTTAAATTGTTGGATCAACACATTTTCAAACCAATATCCCGTCATACAAATGATCCAATTCAAGGATATCTAATATCAGCATATGAAAAATATTCATATCTGTATCGGTCTTTAAAAACCCAAGTACACAGTCACACACATACACACACACACACACACACACACACACTTGGAGGAATGTTGTGTGTACTGTGAGTGGGAGTTGGGGTCAAACTTCACTATCAGGGACAGTGTTAATGTATTCCGCTCCTATAAAGGCCGGCTCAGGCGGCTATCCGTTCAACAGTGGGTCAATTCATCTTGCTCGCAAAAGAGGGCCTTTGGGGCTTTGACGCAACTGAAGTTACCATTTCAGTTTTAAATGGGGGGGTCAATCAACCTCCAGTCATATCCGGTGGCTCCTCCAGAGGCTGGACATATATCACTTGGTGAGGTGGGGGTTCATTAAAAGTGCCATGATCAGGAAAAAAGAGTCTCTCGGGAGATTGGTCCAATCGATCCTTACGCTCTGTTGTTATATGACAGGGGGTAAATAATGTTGTCTCATAAAAGTCACAGATCAACAAAGGGCATTTTTTCATGAAATGAAAGTTTGAAGGAGTCAGAACTGAAAAGAAAGAATGGTAAAAGAGTATATACGACAGAGGCTGAAATATCTTGACTTTTTTGTCTCTGGTATAAGCGAAGCTCTTTCAAATGCCGGAACACACTCTTGCCATAATCCAACCCAAATTTGACATTTTGTTAGACCGTGTTTATCTACGTCCCCCTTCCTCCCTGACAAAAGGGGAAAAAAGAACATCTCTGATCCCCAGGCCAAGATAAACCCGATGGCTTCATTGAATAAACCCTTATGACATCATCAGAGTTGTACTTGGATTTCAGAAAGTTCCCTCCAGATGCTTAAGGGGTTGTCAGTGGCACTGGTAATGTACTTATTAGGTAATTTACTGTATTAGATTGAAATGGGGCGGGGGGGGGAGTAGAAAAAATAGATAATTTTGTTCGGGGAAATATTGGTCTTCAGGAAAAACCTAACCCGGTCAAAATTGAATAATATTGCTTTAAAAGTATTATTAATATACAGTTGTGGTATTTTTTGTATACTTACAAATAGCAAAGCAATTATTTTATCTCTATCTAGAATACATAATCTACTAGTGATCTGGATTTATTGAAACAAAATTCATAAGGGCGATGGACTTCAGCAGCAGATTTGTCTCTGGTATTTTGTGCTTTAATCGTACATCTTGCATGAATACCACATATAAATATAGATCTACAAATGCATTTTGAGCTTGATATATTTTAAATTGATTATACCCTGATGCTTTACAATTAATAAAAAAAAAGAAAAAGCAAAGTGAACAAAGTCTCAGCAGTCGTACTGACAGTTTTGCCAACACGAATAAACACACACACGCACACTTTCACATGGGCAGCTTGTCCAGTCCAAACACGTCGATCAACACATCTTGGTTTGTGACCAAAGAGAGACCACGGATATTCACTCACAGACAGAAAGGGAGATCAAATACTGTCGACACCAAGAGGATGAAGGGAGAGGGACAAGAATAACAAAAGACAATCACCCTGAAACACAACACTCTTTAAGTGTTATCCTCGCCTACTTTACAATAATCAGTTTATCCCATTTTTATTTCAGCACCAGAATAATTAGACTAATCTAAAGTCTGATGAAAGTAGGAATCCTTTGAATAATTCAATTTCCCAAGATTTCCATTACAAAAAAGAGTTCTTAGGCGCTTCCCGTGAACTGAATTTACTTTTCTCCTCCCTCCAGTTTCCCAGTGCAGCGATTAAATCTGAATAAATTAATCTAATAAATATAACCTGACAACGCTATTACAGGCTTTTAAATAGTAGAAGTTGTTATGGGGGATAAATCAGAGAGGCCCTTGGATTATCTTGAGTTATCAGAGAGTTGCTTCTCTGCCTCCAGTGTTCCCAGTTGGGGGTACAAGTGTCAAAAGAGTCGCTCGAAACATGGGCAAATAAACCTGAAATGATCTGACAGATGCCACAGTGAGAAAATACATTAAATATTGGTGGAGCAACACATTTTCTTTTTACATTTGCACCATGAATTGTCTTTCACAAATTTTTCAGAGGCTTTTACTGTTAAATTGAATGATTATAGTAATTAACTGGATCAGCTCAACCCAGAAATGTGCCTCTCTTTAATTCTGCCAAAGTTCCTCTGATCAAAACACTGCCGTTCTCCGTCCAGTATGCAGTGTCGTTGCTCTTGAATGACCTCTGAAATCCGGGAAAATGTGAACATGGATAATCACAGAGATGAAAGAGCCTTATTCCAAATGTCTAATAATGTTCATCAAAGGCCATTATTGCCCCCTATCGATCTAACCCTGAGGTATTTGTTATGGCTGCACATTTTTACAGACCCATCCCTATGATGTTTCATATATACATTTTTAATGTGGAGAAGCCCGTAAAAGTGCCTTGCATGCCCAGGGACACAGTGTCTTGTCCAGGGTCTGAGGCTGTGTAATTGCTTAGGGGCTCCTCCTGAACCCCAGATCCGTCTTTACAGCTCACATTAGCATACATAATGCTGCTCTGTGGACTCAAAGAGTCATGCCAATTGAGAGGCAATCTTCTTCCTTTTTTCACTGCAGAGAACTGCCATTGCCACTTTAATTGTGTGTGAGAGCGCATGCATTTGTATGTGCATGGTTTTGTATCATGAGACGGGAGATAATTGCTTCTGCAGTTCAACACAGCAATATGCTGTTAATTCAATGGTGGGAGGTGATTGCTATTGTCTAGTTGTGTCCCATGGGCCGGCTTGTGTGTTTCTCAAAAAACACAGGGGGGCAGACGTTAACTGCTGGCCACACCTCTTTAGACAGTCTGCGCTGATCATATAACGGTTTTTACACATGCACACACACACACACACACACACACACACACACACACACACACATACACTTACAGTACAGCTGTCTAGCCGTGTGTTTGTGTTTGTGTGTGTGTGTGTGTGAGACAGAGGCCTCAGGGGTCCATAATCTCTGTTACAATAAAGAGGAGAATTGTACTTGATGTAAGTGTCCCACTGCTCTGTGAGAATAAAACCTAATTATATTATCATATAATTATTTGCGGATTGCTTTTTTCCCCCCCAAATTAAGTCACAAAGTGTGAAAACCGAGACATCGCTGCAATGTGGAGTCAAATAAAAGCAGAGTATCCGTCTTTAGGAATGACTCTACAGACTCTACAGATTGTTGCTATTATTTTCATTTCAGTTTGGTATGTGGCTGTGGAGAACAAGGACAGCGAACCAATGCAGTGGCATTTAGTAATCAGAAATTCAAAGATGGTTATTGAGGACTTTTTTCGTTGACTGCACGGCCTGTAACCTTTAACGTGACCGAAAACATAACCCTTGAGCGAACCTTAGACCCGATCATCGTTCTACTCTGACGTGTCCAACATGCCACTGATCAGCAGAATATGCTCCGAATGACGAACTGGTACGACCGATGAGAATAGCAGAAGTGTGATTTCCATACAAAGTGGACAAAGCAAATGGCTCTCTAATGAAGATCACTGCGAACATGTTTGTCGGCTAATTTTCTCTCAGCGTCAGTGAGACCCCGCAGGGACAAAGTGATTGAAACGCGAGAATGTGTGTTAATGGCGGCGGCTGCTAATTAGCCAAACAGAGAGAGAGGGGGCATTAATCGCAAAGCCAAGTTGTAGGTCATTCGAGTCGAGGGGGAAACTTGGCGCCGCCTGACACGCGTAATGGCTCAATGCTACGCTGGCGGCTTGAGAGGCACCCGGGGTGCAGCAGGGTTAATCTGCGGATGCCCCAAACAAATGTTTTTATTTCATGCCTGTTCCTCCTCAGAATGAGTCTGTGTTACTGATCAGTGAGCTGACAGTGAGTTAGAACGACGGCATCTTATCTAGCATTGTTAGAATATTCCAAATGTATTTATAAATATGAGAAGGTATTTGATAAATCAGGACAAGCTTCTTATATAGGTCTTAGTGAGATACTTTGTTCACTGGCTCCAGCTGTTGGCGAGTTTCAACACTGGGCTGGAGACCGACGCCTCCGTCAGCCACACAAAGACAAGTGATCACAGCAGACAAAAGTGGGAGCCTGGTGGGATCCTGTGATCTCTGATGAGGCACTGACACTCACTGGCTCATTGGTGTAACTACACGGAGTGTGGAGAGGAAACTCCATCCATCAGTCCTAGAAAAAATGTAGTTTGCCCGGGGACATCGAAAACGGAAATTAGATCAAATTTGCACATTTATATAACTCGGCATAATGGAGGTTCTAGCTTAAATGAAACCCCTGATGGCCTCTTTTTCCCAAAGAAGCAATATAGCTTCTTGAGGTTAATCATCTCACTTTTGACAACCTTAGCACATTGACAGAAAACATTAAAAAGATTAAAAGCATGTGTAGGAGGACCTGTAGATATATTGACTTCTAACATTTAAGAAGGAAACAAATACAGCAAAATTCAAATACCTTGTGGGGAGAAGAGTTGGGTCATGAACCCAAATATTGGTTAATATTCATTTTAACTCTCTCAGATGAATGTCTGTATGAACCTGTAAAATGTTGACTTTCTGCCTGTCAATCATGATTTCTGTATTTCTGTACACTTTATGTGGAGGATTTCTGGGTTGATATATGCACATCAGGCATGATCAGGTATTTTTCATTTTATTTGATCATATTATCCTTTTTTAAATTAATCATTAACAATTTAAATATCATGGTTCATTTCCAGTTGCAGTTCTCTTATCCTGTTTCGGAGGCAGCACATCTTCATGATCTGACGGAGTCGTTCTGTCTCGGTGCTGTTTGGAAGGTGAACTGAGTTGGAGGTGGTCTACATCTGGCCCAGCCCTTGAGAGATGGTGGGGCAACACGTCTGCTGCTTCAGCCCGACGTGGAGGGTCCTGCAGAGCTTTTTTTACCGCACCTCTTTGTGGTTCTTTTTCTAGGCGGCACATCTTCATCAACTGGTCTCTTTCTTGTCCGTCTGGGCCGAGCCGGTCTCTCTGTCTCGGCGCTGTTTGAAGGACGTGGCTTTTCCCGTCTCGCATACGTATGATCATTGAGGATGCTTCTTGCCAGATGTTCTCTGACACTGCAGGGGCGGGTCGTGTCCGGCTCGCTCGCAGGAGCAGTGGACACGGTGTTTGCATGTCCGACTACATCAACTACCTTTCTCTTCCCCCCTGACCTGTTTGAACCCGCGGGCTGGATGGCCTTGGTGGTCCTGGAGCGTGACTTCCGCTGCGGTTTACATGCAGCTTTCCCACTGTGGGAAGGTGGCGACTTGTTCCAGCTGACGTCCATCATATGAGAGGCAGAACTAACACTGGAAGACAAGGAATCATGCATGTGAGATAAGTATGATGTATTGTTTTATGTACTGTAGTGCAACAAAGGTACAAGAGAACATTTAATAGAGATAAATAACTCAAAATATGCTAAAAATGTTCAATCAAACCACAACAATGACTTACTAGGAGCTGCCGGGGTACAAGTTGATAAAGTGGTGCATGCTGGTGAAGTGGTGCTCCAGCACCTGATGAGGTGTAATCCGTCTGGCAGGATCGAGCTGAAGCATTCCCTTCAGCATGTCCACGAACATCTGCACATCACTCATCTCTGCAAGCCTGTCCACGACTTTTTCACAGTCAATGATCCGGATCTGAAACATGACCAACAACAACAACAAAGGTCAGGGGCGTCTTCGGTCCCGTCCAGGAGTGAACTTGAACCCTCTCCTGGAGATTTATCGGTATTTTCTATCTACGCTTCGGATATGCGCTCATGACGGATGATCAAAAAGAAGACCCACGTCCAGGAGGTTGTCCAGTGAGGTGAGCTTTAACAACCTGGTCTCCTTTGGCTGAATCCCTGTCTCTCTCTGGAACTGCTCTGGGGTCTGAGCAGACAGTGGACATGTAAGTAATGTTGTTCTCTGTGTACATCAAACTTGGAAGTATGGCAGAAATGTGAAGAGGACAGGCACATTTCAGCGGGTTCTGGGTATGTACCTTGAGTTTCCAGAAAGTGCTGGTGGAGCTGTTGTCTCCCTGGAAAAAAAAGCATGTTTTCGCTCCAAAGGTGAGAATGTTTTCCGGCAGCTGACCCTGAGTCTCCACTATGTACCTGATCTGAAAAAAACAACACAATTTAAAGTCACACTGGGAGCCTAGGAGGATTCGTTTCTTTACTATCAAAATTGTATACCCCTAAATCATATGATTTTTTCAATAAAAACATGAAACCAGATTCTTAAGATTGAACTTCAAGTAGTGCGCACCATATCATATTCACAACTGCCAGGGTAGAGCGAGGTGCTGAGGAACAACTGAGCAACCAAGCAGCCCAGAGACCACATATCTATCACCTCTGTGTATGAACACCCCAGGATGATCTCTGGAGACCTGAAGGAGGAAAGACGACCATGATCATATTCGCCATGAAAACTATTTCACGCTATGATTTCTAAGACAAAGCTCAGAGGTCAAATAGGGTTCCAGTCACTCACCGGTATGGACGTGTCTGAATGTATGAGCCCAACTGGGCAGACCGCACAGTCTGAGCGAGGCCAAAGTCAATAACTTTCACTCTGAACGGCTCCTGCAGATGGTTGACCAACATCACGTTTTCCAACTTGAGGTCTGCGTGTATTATCCCAGCGGCCTTCAAGTGGCCGAGTGCGCAGGCGAGCTGAAAGGTTTTCAAAGTTGTTCTTTTAATATCAGCGTCTGCAATTTTTTTGCACCAGTATATCTTTTCAGACAGTCTGTGAGTGCAGAGAGGAGAGCAGTGGGACACACCTGCTGGACAATGAGTCTGATCTCGTTCAGATGGAGAGGTCGGAAATTCCTCCCATTCATTAAGTCAAACAGACTTTGGTCCAGGTGCTCAAACTCCAGACAAATGTGTCCCCTGTCAACGAAGGACCGGTACCATCGAACAAGGTTGCATTCGTCCGGGTCCAGTGATTTCAGTTTCTTCAGAGCGGCCACCTGCAGATACAGTACACGACAGATCACAGACGGATTTCACATTAGCTTGACACACATTAACTCAATATTTATGTAAATACAGTTGATGGAACCACTTGGAAAAAAACAAAATGGTACAACTTTAATAAGCACAGCCGGTTTCTTTTCACACCTCTAACTTTGCGTGCTCCACATAAGAGCCCTGCCTCTTCATCATTTTGATGGCCACTGTCTTCATGTCGTCCATCCTCGTGCATTTAGCAACACTGCTGAAGGCTCCGTGCCCCAGGAAAGACTGCACCTGGTAGGTGGAGTATCCCGAGGTGAGCCAGCCTGCTGTGACCGACTGGTCATCCTGGGTGGGCAGCTTAGAGGACACTTTTGTTGCCATTGTAAGATGGAACGCTTGCTGCCGGGAGTTCAATGTTGAGAGGAGAGCAATGCAACCCTTAGTCACAGTGTAACGCTGTTCAAAATAACATCATATACATACAGCGTATGTATTAACAGTCAAACGTGTCACAATGCAGCGCTGTCGTGAAGAGAAATGAAATTTATGTAGTCAGAACAGAGATGAATCAGAAAACAAAAATAATTACCGTTTGTGTCAGATGATGTCACTGGAAATTTGATGGGAGTTTCTTCTCAAAAATGTTTGCATTGAATGCAAAAGAACAAGTTTAAGGAAAAATATATGTCTGCTGCATGATTAAAAATACAAAGTTCAATGGTTAACCAAATACGATTTAACACGTCTTCACTCTCATACACACACACAAACCCCTCACACACACTGGTAAGTTATGCTTTAATGAATATTCAGTGTTCTGCTTTGTGACATCATAGCCTCAATTGCCTGTGAAGTTGCAAGGAAGCACAGGTTGAAAACAAACCTCAATGGTCAAATAAAGTCAATATGATGCGAATTTTATCTAAATCCAGACTGCTAAATCGGTGAAGGGTGTATGCTGTTTGCAACCCTGTACAGCACAGCAATTCTTTAATGTGCAGTGACATGAGATTCAACCCTATTGATGAAAACAACAATTGGCTCTGACACGCACACTGTACATTATGTTTACTGTAATTGGCTAATATATAGCCAATAATATTCAACTACAACAATATTCACCGTAGGTGGTTTGTTGTGTATCTGAAAGCTACTGGTTGGCGCCGGCGTGCCCCGCTAGAGGGCGCTACTCGCGGCGAGGAGACGTTAAAGAGAAAGAAGCGTTGTCACGTGACCATTCATCCGCCAAATTTGGTTTGTTTCAGGTTTGTTTGTCCAATACAGTCTATGGTTTCTCCACGGCTCTTTAAAGAAGCGGGTGGCACCGGAAATGTGGTGATTTTAATTTCAAAATAACGTACATTACGCGCCCGAATAACTCGCTCTCACCAAGAGACGGCCGCGCGAAAGGGGCTTTAAGCCGAAAGTTGTCACCGGAAGTTTGTTTTTATTTTGAATGACTTGATACCGCTGGAAGACGAAGGTGCAGATAACGAAGCCCGGCTAACTTGTAAACAACTATGAACCGAATCGAGGCGGACGCAGCTGACACGGGGGAGAAGCTCGAGCAGAAACACTTGGAGAGGAGGAAACAGGTTTGAGTTTAACTCACAGAAGCAACGAGGCGCTTCCAGCCGGTGGAACAGTATTAGTGCTATGACCACTGTGATGCTAACCTCATTTACGCTCATTATCGAGCTAGCGAGTTCACCTAGCATCTGTATCGGCTGTTGGCTAATTGGAAAAAAAAAACTTTATTCAAAACTTAACTGAAGCAAGAAACTCTTTACAGTATTTTGAAAAGCCCCAGTTCTAACTGAGCTAAACAACACCAGCAGCGTTTTGAGCCACACCTTTGAAAGGTTTGATCTGTGTCTCCTCCAGCTGCGCTTATGGATATGACATAAAAGCCCAGCCTCGTTTGATATATGCATATTGATCTATGTACATCGATGTCTTGTTTTTGATTTAGTTGCCACCTTCAGAAGACATCCCCTCAGGATCCAGTGATGGTATGTTTACCACACACGAGCTTTCATATTGTGCTGTGACCTGTGACCTTCAGAGTTTATTGATTCGGCTCTATTAAGTCTCCAGCATCGTCCACATTCATAAACATTTCACTCGAGGACAGAAGTGAGAGACTGAGTGCCTTTATCGTTTAAACCTTTGCTCTCGTCTTTATGGTCTACGGTCCCACCCGCTGTATTTGCAGGTTGATGGCTGCACACTATTAAAACTAAACTTTTTATCACATAGTTTGTATATGTTTGTATCATACACACACTGTCTGCTTCACGTTTTCTCTTTCAGAAGCAGTGCGAAGGCTCATGTTGACCCACAGACCCCGGCGACAAAGCAAAGAGTTGAAATGCTACGGCAGAGCTTTAAATGAGCTGTTCAGAGCGGTTGCCAACCATCCTGAACAGTTAAGTCTTGTGACATTACAGTACTATACATATATATATATCACAATTTTACGTGTTTGGTGACTAGTATTGTGTCTTTCTCAGGTTTGGTAGT
Organism: Scophthalmus maximus; assembly: GCF_022379125.1. NCBI lineage: Eukaryota > Metazoa > Chordata > Actinopteri > Pleuronectiformes > Scophthalmidae > Scophthalmus > Scophthalmus maximus. The sequence goes on along the minus strand of NC_061528.1, from coordinate 13,848,410 downwards.
GATCACAGTCTGCATGGCAGCAACGAGGACCTGACGAGGGACTTTGGCGCTGCTCCACTTCAGGACTCTCGGGTGCTGTTTACAGAGACAGGTGAGTCCGTGAGTCAGAACTCCGAACAAGATAATCATCATAGCAGCTGCCGCACCAATCTCCTGGCGGAAATCATTTTAAAAATTAATGTTTTCCATTTTGACTTGATTAGTTCTTGCACATAAAAAAAAAATCAGGCCATAGGGATTTATCCGTGAATTTCAGCAGACCAAATTTTTGCAATTTATTTCTTAATTTCCTATTATCGCTGAAATTTCTGACTTTTCTTCACATTCTGTTTAATAAATATTGAAGATAATCAACCAACGCTTGGGCTCTACTTTCCCTCCATCTGTCCAGATGTGACCCTGCCTTCCTTTCTGGATAATAGCCCTGGGTCCAATGAAACTGAGGAAGACAGAGAGTTACAGAGAGTTCACATATACCCTGACTCATGCCGCTCCTCCTCATCCTTGGTACTCGTAAAGGTTTACCAAGAAATGATGACCATCTATGAACAGCTGAAGGTGAGAGAGCCGAACCACTGTAATGACAATCTATCAGAAATTTATAGAAAAGGCAACTTGCTGTATTGTTACGTGTATGGCATCAGAGAGCACTTTCAGATATGTGTGCAGCATCACCCACCACCTAAGATGCAGATAATATTAAGATACAAGGGAGCTTGTGTTTTTCTTTGCCTTTTCCCAATACTGGTATTTTGAAAATTGCAATGAGTAGTTTTGAGTTTCAGTGGTGAGACTGGGTTAGAGAAGGAATGCTGTTTCTAAATTATAGTTGGATAAAAAAGGCTGTGTTGTGTACAGGCAGAGCGACAAGGCCACCAGCAGTGGGAGAGGGAGCTGCAAGAACGAGAAAGGAGGCTGAAACAGCAGGAGGAGGCGTTTGGAAGGCTGGCCGGCCTGGAAGAGATGCTCCATACTCGCATACTGGCTGTAGAGGAGGTCAGACACACATTCAATTCAATTTTATTTGTATAGCGCCAAATCACAACATACATCGTCTCAAGGCACTTAGTGAGGTCGAGACTTCACAATATTACAGAGAAAACCCAATAGTTCCACAATGAGCAAGCACTTGGTGACTGTGGAGGAGAAAAAACTAACCCATGCCCTCGACTCAAGACCTGTTGGCTAGTTTGCCTGAATCTCTGAGGTGTTTCCATGTAATAATCTGCCCTGACGTGTCATCAGAAACACCAGCAGGAGCTCAGCCAGCTGCAGGATCTCCTTAGAGAGAGGAACAAAGAGAACAGGAGGCTCAAATCCAGCTTCGACACCATCAAGGAGCTGAATGACAACACAAAGAAACAGGTTAGAAGTGTTTACGTTGTGTCCGTTAAGCTGAGTAAATGTGTAACTGTTGACCACTGTGTATTTTGTCTTCAGTTAGGGAAACTATATTAAAACTTGCACAACCAGGACTAACCACACTGAAGACTATACAGCCTATCTTGCTGCTCATTGTGTCAAAAACTAGCTAATGTTTGACTTTATTTATTTATTTCCAAAATTAAAGACACTGATACTGATCAAATCTGCATTACATCATGGGTGAAGGAGTACAGGGATTAAACCAAGCATTTAGTATCTTGGACCATTAGAGGGCAGTATAACACAAACCTCATGTTTGGATGTTGAATGATAGTGACAACAATAATGATGATCTTTACCCTGAGAGTAAAGTGCTTCACTCATTTAATTCATAATGATATTAATAATGATAATGATAACACACCATTGATGTAGGGTCAGAGTTTACACTAGTTTTTCTTGGTGTCCCCTGGGAACTTTGTTGCTGTTGATGGAAGGCCTCTTTTTTCCAGAGGCAGATTTGTGTATAAGGAAATATAATACTTGATTTTATATCCACTGTTCTTGCATAATAGTTTGACAGTCTCTGATTTTTTGTATCAACAGCTGAATGAGCTGAGTGAACAGAACAAAAAGTTGGAGAACCAGTCCAAGAGGGTGCAGGCTCGACTCGAGAACCTTCAGGTGACGACACATAAGTCGAGTCACAGATAAATTGTGATTTGGGCGGTCACCTTTCCAAAAATAAAGTTTGAACAAAGTTAAAATGACACGCAACTAATATGAAGAGGTCAAAAATTATAACCCTTCACACATTTATTATTTGGCCTTTTAATTAATTTTTCAGAGGAAATATGAACTCAGCAAGACACCAAGAGGCTGTCAGAAGGACGGCGTTAAGAGCTTCGAGCCAATGAAACCATCCAAAAATGAGAGAACTGCTGTTTCTGGAAAACCTAGCAGCAAGGTATTTCATCGCGCGCGTACAGGATTGGTTCCAATCGTGGTCTCATTACTTCATTTCATTGTTAATTGAAAAAAATAAAACAACACTTACAGTGTTACAGTATTAGACACACTTAGTCACTCATGTACACATTCAGACCAGAAACATCACATTCACACTCCACAGACTACTTTCACCCTCCCTGACGCCTATATGTCCTATGGCTGAACTGCAAATAGACGTACTGAACCTGTCAGATGACAAAGGTCTAATCAAAATATCATCTTGAGCTCCAGTAACTATTTTGTGACAAAGAATGTTGAAGATGACAGATCTTGCAATAATAATTGAACCCTTTATTTCTCCCTCCTTCCTGTAGGGCAGCTCCAGTCCCACCCCAACAAAGCTGCTGGCCCTTTTACTGGACTGGGTTCTTGATGGACGGACGTTCTCATCGGTAGCGTCAAATGACGGGAAAGGTGTGGAACAGTGTCTGCCTCTGAAGATTGTGCTCAACGACAGATGCCTCCAGGTGGCACCTTCATTCCAGCTACAATCTGACCACTGAATTTGGTTATAACTCTCCTCCAGCACATGATCACAAAAACAGTTCCAATGCATTTAGTGTAACAAGTTATCATTTACTCCCTAGGTGATGCCGTTATTAGCAGATCAGCTTCATCACACTCCTTTGACGGAACCGGACCTCCTCCTCAGCCTTCTTCGCCTCATCCACTGGGCTCTGAAACACTTGGACAATAGCGCACAAGTAATATGATTATTTTTTTTGGTAAATTGGGCTGTTGTGGCAACTGGTTACAGTATATATCAAAGAAAAAATTTAAAGGAGGAGAATAAGTGGAGGATGTGGGCTATTAACCTCACTTGTGAAAAAAAAAGAAATTAAGACAAAGACTATCTGGAGTCTAGCACCGAGGCTGCATTTTTTTTAAATTGCAATAATTCAAAGCGTGAGCTTGGTGTTCCTGTTGGCTTGACTTATTATTTTACTGGCAAGGTCACAGCACGTCTATCAGAATTTTTTTCACCAGACCTTTTATCGATTGGCCACAATGAACAAGCGACATTACCTTAGCTAGCTAGATAGATAGATAGATGTGTGTTTTTTTTTTTTTTTGAATGACTTACAATGATTTTACAGTGATCAAAAGATGTATAGCCTAGAAAATTACCTATCAGAAGCTAGATACTAGCCTTAACTTGACAAAGAGATGTGCTGTGTTGGTTTTTAGTCAAATATTGACTATTGTAACAGTTCACATTTTCACTATATTTTAAAATGTGAAGTGCAACCACCTAAATTGCTGTTGTATACAAACTGCTGTTCTTCCATGTCTCCAAAGGGAGTGTCAATTAAACAGGGAGCCAGTTATTTAAATAAATAAAAAAAATAAGTTTTTGGATATCAACACTTTTTTTATTAGATGTTCTGGGCTGTCAGAAAGTGACAGTACAGGAACGTGAGGTCACAACAATACAGCTCTCATTTCTCTGGTCTGCATCTTTCGTAGTTATTGGTGTTTGGCCTCGCAGGAGATGAGAGCCGCTGGGTCACTTTCACAACACCGTGACGCGAAAACCAAACGTGACACATGATATCCACTTCATCGCCGTGTGGAGGTCCTGTCGAGTTCTATCTTGTGTTCAGTTGAGAAGCGCGGTTATCTGAAGTCCCCTGCCCGTCGTCTCTGTGCTTTGAACAGAGTCTACATTAGAACAGGCTGTTCCTGTGTTATGGCTTATATAGGGAAGTGTGTCTCGCTTCATTATTCGGCCACATGGCCAGAATGCCCCCTTGGGAACCCCCCCCCCCCCCATAACAGATGCTGTGCATCAGCCATTGCTGGTTGAAGAGGTGACGGGTGATATGACAATTTACCTCTTATACGCATTGCCACTTTGTTGGCTTGATAATTTGCCGCAATCTTCATGGTATAAGACCAAATGTCAGCCTCCAGCCCATAACCCTCACGTTCAGCTCAGTGTCTGAACTCTTAATTCCTTCTTTGGGCCAGGCTCCAGCCTTCACCCCCTGCCCCGGACCACTTATTCTCTCCCCACAGCCTCCAGCCTCCAAGCTCCAGTCCTCTTCTCCCACCCTGCTGCAGGGAGCTTGGCCCCTCTGTGTTTGTTTGTCAGGCCATGTCATATCTGCTCAGTGACATGCTTGATGTTTAACTGGAATCACATGCTCCCTTATTGCTGCAATATGTGTTCACTCTTAAGACAAAAACCAACCACTATTGGGGCCACAGAACATAAATGGAGGAAGGAAGATGTTACTCAAACTCTCAGGGAATAGTAGGCGGCGAGACGTAGTTTGAAAAGCACCAGCTCGTCATAGCACACAAATGTTTGATGGTAGCTGTAGTTCACTGCATTAATCTATTGACTCCATTGGTTATTCACTGACCATGTTTGTTTTTTTAAGCCTTTTGATGAATGTCATTCAAGACATATCTCTTATTTTTGACTGTTATGTAACAAGTAACTGGAAGAGTGTGGGCAGAGTTATGTATTTTGAGCAATAACCAATGTGTTTATGCCAATACAGTTGAATCTGTGTATTATTTTCGCAGCACGTAGCGCTATCTGCCACTCTGCGGCGGATAGGAGAGGAAATGTCAAAGCCTGCAGCCCAGTCAGCAGTGCTGCAATGTGAAGGTCCAGCCCTGCCCAAGTCCAGCAGTGAGATAGCTGGACACCTCAGGAGCTGTCCCCTGTACCAGAGCTCCTGTCCTCACACGCGCATCCTGTCCACCCTCATTATCCTCCGTACGGTCACACAAGGTATTTTTACAGACTTGTATGTCGGGAAATGGGGAACATTTACATTTTTCGGACAAAAACTTAATATGTGACCTTTAGATAACACTAAACACGCATGTAGCAATTTCTTGATGGATCAAAAACAAGAGGTAGTGCCATTGTAGTTGGTTACCTGGCCTGACAATCATGGCATAGTGATGTCACAGTTAACCTGGCAAAGCGATTTAAGTCGACCTAGAAAATGTGAGCAGTACATCTGTTACCACTTATCACGTGCCACTATGTTAGCACCCCACCTGTGTAGGTGTGAATTGACCGACAGAGCAGTTCATTAAAACCTTCAACTGAGCATTGTTATCGGTAATACTTAGCATGCTGATTATAAAAACACCATTGATAGTGATAATAAAATATGATACAGCAGTTTGTGCCCTGTCCGTCTGTGCCCTCATCAATTACAGTCGATGAAACAGTGCTGTGTCAATCAGTTCAACTTACTATGACATGTTGGCATAAGTGATGGTTATCCTGCACTGTCCATCACTGTAGTTCAGACTGAAATATCTCAACAACTACCTGAGAGATTGCCATGAAACTTTGTACAGACATGGTCCTAGTGATCTCCCGAGTAAATTGATATGAATGTTGGTACAGCCCCTAGGGGTCTTCAGAGGAATGTATGCTAATGACCTGGGTGGCACTAAGAGTTTTCATCTACCGCCAACTGAAAATTGTCAAATGCCATGACTTTTAAGCACCGACATTAGGTTAAAATTTCAATGGCAACATTTAGGAGTGAGACAGTTGTTTAAAGGGTCATCTGGTGACTACATTGATCACCAGATGAGATGTAGCAGGATCTTCAAGTTGGGAAGAAGTATAGTCAAACATCTGTCAGCCACAATCTGTAGCTCATTTAGAGAAAAGGGGCGGGGGGGATCTTTTACCTACCTTTTCTTCTCTCCCTGGACTCACACACTATAAATCTCAAGGCACACAGAGTGGATGCAGCCTTCGTGTCCTGACATATTTTATGAAACTCTCTTCTAAACTGATCTTCCATCTGCTCGTAATGCTTCAGGGCTCTCTCACTATGTCTCTCAATATACTGTAATATTTTTTCTGTCGATCTGCTTTCCAGGTCAGCTTTCTCCCCGTCTGGACTGATCTAATACCAGATTAGTAATAACAGTGAGATGTGTCGTCCCCTTCATATTTGCAGGGATATTACACATCATACAGAGCTTTTTTTTTTTGCAGGGATATTACACATCATACAGAGCTTACTGAATCCAGTCCCCCAAAAAATAATGAATGGATTTTGGACTTAAAGTGGACTGCAGAAGAATTTGTGACCAAAGTATAGAAGTGGAGTATGAGAAAGAAAGGAAACATGGGTCACAGTTCGTGGGGGGTGGGGAAGGGTTGGTGGAAGAGTAATTTCCTGTTGCTGAATAGGTACAACACCAGTAACAATAGAGTACAGTATACAGGACAAGAGATTTTTCTCCATAATTATTTTTAATAATAACATAATTAAGCTTACATTCCCATTCTGTTTCAGCAGAAAAACTACTATGTCAACATAAGATGATAATGACTTAACATTTAATTTAAAACAGAATGAAATATATCTGTGTGTAAATATGTTTCTCCCCATGGCTGCAGCTGACGTGCGGGCCCAGGCCCTGGACAGCCTCCACACCGAGCTGGTGTCTGAGGAGCGCCGAGGCCTGTTTCTCCACTACGGAGGATTGTGTGTGCTACTGATGGTGTTACAGGCTGGCCGCAGCTCCTCACACACACCCATGGACATCCTGATGCAGCTAACTGAACCGTCCCGTAAGCATGTGTCCAATAACACACCAGCTTTATATTATCGTCAGACTGCACCAAGGGTGATGAGCAGCAGGTTCAGTCCTCGCATGAAGGATCTGTACAATGTACATGAATTCAATTCTCAGATTCACATTAAAAGAAGAAAATTGCAGAATATTTTAATGCATTTTTAGATAATGTCAGTATTGAACAAATGAGATCTTCAATAGAAATTCTGCTGTTTTCTTATAGATTTTTTTTAGAAACCCAGTAGTCTCTGGACCCGATGTGCTGGTAAACACAAAACACAGTTGTCCTAAGAAACATTAACCTCATTTTTTTCCCATTGCCAAACAAGATTTGTTCATAGGTTATAATCAAACTGGAAAATGAACGTGACTTTGTAAGTTAGTGAATCCTCACCTGTGACCTCGAGAGTCAGTTTTAAAATTGCCTGGAGAAATCGTCTGTGCTCGACGTGGCCTCGAAAGCTTCTGTAATCACTCAGATTTATAGACTGTCTTTACGATCACTATTTACTTTGATTAATACCAGTTCCTCCTGCAGTATCTCTCCACCCCTCCCCTACATATACAAACCACATGTTTTAAGAAAAATAAACGGTTTGTTTGAACTCACATCAGTCATAAGCACTGGTCAGGCAACAGATTGCAGATTTCCAACAGATTTGGAAGTTGTGGGCACTTTGGACGTCCACCACCTCTGGGCTCTTTTTATTGAAGACGTGTTTGAAGATGGACATGGGCTGGGGGGGCGAGAACGGCTGCAGTGCGTTTTCATGGAATGGCGAGTTTGGCACGGCTATGAACCATATCATTTTTACTCTGTTGTGTGCGCTAACACACAGCAGAGCCAGATGCTACGACTGAGGCCGGAGCTGTACGTGTGTACATAGCTGTGTGTATGGGGGGGGGACTTAAAGTCTAGCAGGACTTGCTAATGATTATGTTTTACAAGCGGTAATGAGGGAAGACGGTAACAGGGCGTGGAGGAGGGGGGGAGAGGCCTACACCTGAATATTGCCAATAAAACAAAACAAAACAAAGAGGGCTAGTTGTACACAAAACACACAGAGACAGGATGTCTGTGGTCATTCTGCAACAACTTGATTGCTTGTATAAAGTTCAATCACACACTCTAAAATTTGCACAACACATTTGGTGAATGGCTGAAACTGCCACTCAAACACACTTGGTCACTGCGTTTTACAGGCTTTGACTGATGTCTTGGTAAACAGTGAGCACATTAACTTCCAAACTTCATACTTTAAATTCAACCTCCGTGGTCACATATGGACCCACTTTCTGTGTGTGTTTGGATTCTTTTCAAGAGGAGTAGTGTTTGCCATTATATTTTTGTAATGTTTCAGGTGCCTATTTTTTTCCACCCCATTTGTTTATCACATCACCTATGTAATTCACGGTCAAACCAATGAGGAATGTTTGTGTGTGTACAATGTGGCACACATTAAAAAGGATTAAGATCAGAATGGGGATCAGACGACTGCACAGTTGTTACGCTCCTGGTCTTAATGTGATATGATAGAAAGTGATTTTATTGCCTTTAAAGAAAATGAATCAATTAATTGTCTAGTTAATGACGATTTACTGCTTCACCTTTATATTACTGTAAATTGTCACTTTTGCTCTGACAGAACAAGTTGATTCAAGGTCTACAGTCTGTGGTGAGGGCCACAGACTGTATATTAAAATTGTCGTAGTCACCAGCCTGTATTCTACGGAATGACCAGCAGAGGGCGACTCCACTGGTTGCAGAATGAAGTTTGTTTCTATAGAAATCTATGAGAAAATGATTCTACTTCTCACTTGATTTATAACTTTAATGAACATGTTCCTAAGGAGTGTATGGTCTCGATCTCTAGTTTCAAGTCGTCTTAAATACAACGTGATGTTCATTTTGAAAATGATGTAGGTGTAAGTGGACGTGCAGTGGACAAGCTCTCAGTCAGACCCACCTCACGATCCTCCAGATACTTTAACTTTGAGTGCACAATGAATTAAATGTTACATACGTCGTCATGATGAAATAAGCGTGTGATGGTGACTTTGTTCATCTTTCTCAAGCCTGAAAACTGATCTTTGCTGCTCACAGATTGTATTTATTCCGATTGAGCTCCTTCCCTTTGATGAGCACAAAGGGGTTAAAACCTGTTTATTAATGCATTAATTAATTAATTAATAATAATAATACATTTCTTATTTTTTGTCCAAATAATAATGTTCACCTGTGCTTGAACGTTAAAACTTTAGATAGTTCAACATGCTAACAATGTGACACATATTGATTATTTAGGGTGTAGCATCCTAGTATTCAAAGTTATTTATTGAGTTATCCAAAAAAGGTGATATTATTATTTGCAGCACTACACTGCTACCCACCTCACAAGTTAGTTGAATTTATGATTATACTCAGCCACGTGGAAAAACTTTAGCTGACAGCTGTATTATCCATGGATGTTTTATAGATGATCAGGAGAGGTGATGCTTTTCCTGGACCAAACCCTCCATTCCTGCTCTATCCTTCTCATTTCATCATGTCCTACTTAACCTCATCCTTTCTTATCGGAACCTGATCCTCTTCCTCCCCGTCCAGTCTTCTCCTGTGATTTGATGCCAGCAGAGCCGCCGTACAAGCCGGAAGAAAAGAAAAAAAAAAGTCCCTCTGTGGCTCAGATTGTATTCCCCTCATCCACATGCATGGTTCATGACAGCGGAGAGTCACTTTTTTTTGAAGGAGCAGGAATGTGACTTTAGTAGAAACAAATGTTTGTTTACTAGGAACCGACTAATTTTAGGCTTTCATAAGGTCGGCATTTGCTTTTATTAATCTAAGAAATGTGCAGCTCCCATCTGTGCGGGTTGATGCTGATGTCCCTTCTCCGTTTCATCTCCCAGTGTGTGGTTTTTTTTTTTGTTTGATGAAGGGGAAGGTCAGAGTTAAAAGTGACAATGTGGACGCTCTTCCAAATACAATCATCACAGAATCCTTCTGACCGGCATCTGTGCCCTGTCTCATTCAGTTTGATCGTTAAAGTGTTTTCATGGTTTGTTTGCGTGTCCGTTAAGTTTTCATTTCTATGCTAATCTAAAGAGTATGAGTTGATCATTTCCATCTCTTCAGAAGTTTTCAACGTTGAGTAAAAAAATGTGGTCTTCATCAGCGAAATAGTTTTGATAAATTCCTGCTCTCTCTGCTATGCTTGTTTCTGTGTGCTTTTAGGCTACCTAAATCGCTTCCTGGAGACGTGTAGCTGCGAGAAGTTTTTCCGAACAGCATCCCAGCTCCTGAAACACCCTCGTCTGGAGCTCCCATCACTAGAGAAGCTCTCTATCCTTCTGCAAAAGCTCTCCAGCAACAGGTAGGCACACTGAGCTCCAGACTGATAACATCAAACACTGATCGGTGTGCGCTGATCATGGCACCAAGTACCTGGGTACTTCCACGTATAGGCGCATATGCTTGCACACACTTGTATCTCGCCTTTCTCTCCCTCAGCATAGACTGCTGGAGAGAGAAAACATACAGCTAGGTTTCATTTCCCTTTCTTGTGATACGGAAAAAGAAGCAATGAACCAGAGTTGGTAGTTGCACGTCTATGAACGGTGACCAGCTCGAGGTAAAATTATTCAGAAAAGAAACAAGACCATTCGACTGAGGTATTTGGTCATAAACCAACGTCTTGGACAAACTCCACTCCGTGAAAAGTCATAATTCATGCTAAAGGGCAGCATGAAGTCTGTTTATAAAATAGGGATGAAACTGTTTAAAGATTTCAAGGTGAACCACTATGAATTTCCTGGTGGTTAGTAATAACGCCATACATTTTAATTATCGTTAAAACTGCATTTGATAGCTGCACTTTGAAAACCTCCTGGTGAATAGTGTCCAACATCAACCAACTTTGGCAACAGTCTCCCAGACTCAGGTGCAGCATATGCAATGTGCGTTTGTTGTGCATCGATTGAAAACATGGCGTTAAGCAAAGGGCAAAAAAAGTCATATTTTCATTCCATAAGAGTGCTGAGGGAAACTTGAGTGAAGACGGCCACATTGTCTGCACTTCATACAGAGAGAAAGTTTGCCGCAACACTTGTAATGCAAGGTAGGTTAACTTTTAGTTCAGTGAGTGCATGGTGTTGGTACTTGAATGGTGGAAAATGTAATGTTTTGTCAGTCTAACTTGCTAATAGCTTGTCCATAATTCAACTGACGATTTCAGTGTTAACTACTCTTGTAAAAAAAACGCCACATGTTGTTGGGCTGCTGTTAGTGTCGTGTGTCTATCCGTCCATTTTACACAATGAAGTGTTGCGTAGTTTATTTTCGTAGTTGGGCGGCAACATACTTTGTTCATTTAAAATGCATCTGTTGTTGAATTTGTTGTATAAGTGTTCAAGCGGTAGAAAAACACTATAGACTCCTGTACAACTACTTTAAATGTATGTCAATTGTTGGGCTCTTGGGAATATGTTCCTTGAATGTCTTTAGACTGACGACTGTTTGTTTTTTGTTCCGTTTCTTCCAGGAAGAACCGTCGTCTGTTTGAGCTGTCCTCTCTCCACCTCCAGATTCAAGAGCTGTATCACAAAACCAATCAAACGCACACTTTCCTCGGCCTCAACCTCAGGTCCATTCTCCACAACCTTAAATAGACTGTGCACACACACACATATACATGTTTCTGTCCCGCCTGCTGGAGTCGGGGTCTCAAAAAGCTCAGACTTCCCAGTTAAAAGAAATTACTTAATTTGTATTATCTTGAGCACGCTGCTCGATCTTTCATGTCTGTACTGTATGTCCGACTGTATAGCATTTGAACGCACCACCCTGCTCTTTAACATATGCAGACCCACATTCTTTATTTATGTTGTGATGTTTTTTGAAGTTCTTTAGTCTGTCGGAAGTACTCTGTTAACGTTGTGTATGTTTTGCACTTTGTGACTCCTCTGCTTTTTGTGTTCCACAATGCTAATCTGATGTTTTTGTCTTTTCTTTTTTGTGTGATAGAGGACCCTTTATAAAAATGAGTGCTCATACTTTGCCTGTGGCTTTAATGGGTGTCTCATGTGCTCAGAGGAAGAGAGAGGCTTTGACTATGAAGCTTTTTAAAGGCAATAAACAAAAAGAACTAAAGAACGTTAAAATTGGACTGTATATGAAATACTGAAATCCATATGTTTTGTATTAACGTGTCTTATTTGTTTGCATGGGTGGGTGGAAGGGAGTAATGGCCTCAGTATGGGACACACTAGTCGGATTGGGTGATGGAGAGGATTGGAGAGTCGGGTATTTAAAACACGTTTTTGACTGGTCTGGATTTGAACAGGGGGGCCACCCAATTTTTTAAAGCCCTAGAGCATCCATATTCCTAAACTAATTTCTTGTTAATTTCTAAAACATCTGTTCATGTCAGGGTTCTAAGATGGTGAGATCTGCTGAATAATGTGCCTTTGGATCACATTTATTGTTGAATATGTTTACAGGATTAGTCACAGTCATTACATGAATTTACAGTTAATAATGAAAGTGAACATTAGGCGCAAAAGAAGCTTAGTTTCTGGGAAAGGAAGATTTTTAAAATTGAATGTGTAATTATAATTTGCCAGTCTCTGTAGAGACTGACCGAACTTTGGTTTTAGTTTAAAAGAGTTCACACAGTTCTCAAACATGCATGCATTATTGATATCAGTCTTCATATCAAAATGTTGCCTTATTTGTCATATTCCATCAAATCTTTTTGATACATGATTACAAGTATTTAAACGTGTGGGTTTTAAAACAAATGGGTATAATATTCCTGTTTAATGTAACATGTTGGCCGTGTGACAGTCAGTGTGTAACCTGGAGCCTTCAAACCACCTCAATGGGGAAAACATTTGAGAACAAAGATGTTTGAAATGAAATGTTCTGCCAAAGCAAATGCAACCTGTTTTAGATGTTTGAGTTGAAGTAAGTCCTTGAGTGATTGCAGACACTTGGAAACTGTTTACATCTGCACCAAGCATCACCCGTTAATACAATACAGTACAGTAGTCCCACCGGCGGAATTCGAGACGCGTTGGGATTTGAATAAAAAATGGGCATCATCCAGGCAAAGTACCATGGAAAGCATCAGAAATGGAAATCTGACAAATTTAACGGCATCATGCGTCCCTAATACGAGCTCAGCCACTACAGAACTGCACCGCATTTACTTGTGTTGATCTGTTTGGAAGCTTCTGGAGCTCACAGTTTTGGGTCTGCTGTGATAAAGGTTCAGGAATGAGCTGTAGCCTATAGTTAAGCCCATTTAATAAGGAATGTTATTGCCCCAAATGACTTGGGTTTTTAACCACTTCTGTTATTATGTGGCAGGCACCAGAACCCATGCAAGAACAATGGTCAAAGTTCTGCTGATATACAAAATGACTGGGGAAAAAAGCCTTATTTTTAGTGCCCTTTAAAAAGATTATTGTGCTGTTATCCTGTAAGTAGGGTCATTTTATTCTCTATAGTGGGTGAAACTAAATTACCAGGCCATAGATGAAGCAAAATCCCCCTCCGTCCTACCAAGCGTGTCAGCCTGATTTAAGTTTTTGCCTACCCTAGGTTCTTTACTTGGTTACTCTTTTACCGCTTCACCAACTGTAAACAGCCATGAGCAAAGGAGATTATGTCGGAGATAAAAGAGGATTTTGTTGGCAGGACCACGGAAGAGGAGAGTATTTACATTTCTCCCTCATTGGGGCTGTTGTGAATTTTGTCGCATCTGGATGATATCAAATGGAAACAACAGGCTTTATGATCAACAGAGGAGCACACGGTAGATGGATGCCACGTCAAAAAGCACTGATCCTGTGAAAAACATTTTTCGCCTAGCCGCCCATAGGTTACATGACACAGGTCCTGAACCCGGACCTTCGCGGGCGGTCTACTGGCGGCTAAAGACGCCTTCAATTGGTTGTGACTTGGTGATTATTTGCACAAATTGTCCCCAGTGGTAGTCCTTAACTTTCCATATCGCTCCCTAGAAACACGAAATCCTTCAATGTCACTTTAAGGCAGATGCAGTGGTTTGTACAATCACTCTATGAAAAATTATAATACGATTATTATCCCCTCTATCTGTCTTAGAGCGTGTCAGCTCAGCAGACGGAATACAAATTAATTGAAACCAGGAGTTCAGTGTGAAGCCGCTTGTCACTTACTGCCTCCATGATCTCATCTGTTGCTCTGGCAAAGCAGTAAATTGGAGCTATCGAACATAATGGGAACACATGACACCATATCAGAGTTGGACAGTTCACTGGCTCAACTGGCTTATGAATGCAATAATTTCAGATTACCAATCAAGAGCGTCCTGTAGCGAGCACGTGGTAGTTGTGGAATTTGAGTAATTTATTTATTTAATTTAGTTCATAAATCAGATTCTCTGTTTTCTAATCGTGGCCTGGCTTTGATTAAAGATGACCCTGAAGTGACGCGCTGCCTCTTTCCTCATGCAGGCTTGAAAGATGCTGAGATGCTTTGTAGTTTTTCCCCGCTTACGCAGGCACATGTCCGTTACAAATCTTTTTCCGACATTGACAATCGTAAACACCTCTCTGTATGATGCAGTCACAGCTAGTGACATCACAAACACGTTTGTTTTTAAGAGTTTATGACTATTTTCCATGACGACCTTCAGCTGATAGAATATGCTCACACAGCCACAGGATACAGTCGACAGCTGTCGAAAAAAGTAGACAGTGAAACTTTAGGTTACAATATTTCAACGCAAATTTGTATTCTCATGGTCGAAACTTGACATCAAGAGAATGAATCATATCAGACTATTTTTCATTAACATTCAACACATGCGCAATCGACATTTTCCTTTTCATCAATGGCCACTTCTATTCCCTAACCTTTTTTTAGTTGACTAATCCTAATGTACTTTCACCGTGGTGTAGTTGCCATAATCATGAATTATTGCTTCCTCGCGCAGATATTGCAGAAGGCCAGAATTTTCTAAAACCGCGGCGCTGGACATTTAAAAAGTATATGATGTCGTTGAATTAAATCATGAGGTTTGCAGAATTGTCCAATATTGATGTTTTTGTCTGCCTATGAATTTCTGTAGCGTATAGAGTTGTGGGTGCCTAGAGTGTATTTTTTACCAATATATAACAACTATGATAATGACTATATGGATATACAGTTTAAAATTTAAATTTGTTGTATAGCTGACATCAATTCAAGGTACAGGAATCTACAAATTTCTTCCAGCTTCCTTTCAAGCCTAATGGAAACGAGAGTCTGACAGGGAAATAGGTTTGGAGTGGAGTATCACTTTAACAAGGCCTTATTGCCTGTAGGCCTCCTTGGGGAACTGCCTACGGCTGATTTATTTACTTTCATGACTTCAGTGAGGTCTGGTCTGCACTGCAGTCAGCAGAGCGGTGTCTGGTCCGTGTTCCCTAACGCGGCTTTATGTGCTGATCTTGATTTGTGTCTTGGGCTTTTTTCAGTTGACCAAAAATTCGGAAAATTACTCGCCCTCCTCTGGTCTGGCTGGTGAAGCTCATTAAAATGTTATTTGGTAGGTGGGAGGAGGCTGGCAGGGGGAAACATTAGCGGTTCCACTTCAGCACAGCCATAAAATCAAGTCAAAGAGCGATTTGACGTGGCAGACCACCAAATGTTATGTCGTTCCCACCAGCCGCAATATGCATAAATATCCTGATTGAGTAATGCAATAAGGACATGGAGGTTGTGGTTATCTACCTGGCTGTAAATAAAGTAGCGTTTGAGGGAGCTGAGAGTGGAAGCAGCTGTCAGGGGTTACTCTTTGCAGACAAGGCTGAGCACGCTCGACTCGAAATTTCTGTTTGTTTTCGCTTATTTTATTTCTGTCATTAGAGTTTTACTATTCGCACTTGTTAAAATAAACAGAGCCATTTGTGTTTGATGCTGATTGTACTTTATAAGGCCAGGCGAAAAAATCCTGGCTAAGACTAGAATTTCTGTCTGCGCACTTAATGTTGCTCATCAATTTCTTTTCTTTTTTTTTAAAAATGCAGCAAAAATAATCTTAAAATCCCAGCAGTTGCATCTTGTTTGTTTAAATTTTATAAATTTGCAATTACCTTTTATTGGGGATTAGTAAGTATTATGAGCAACCCTTATTTAATTAAAAGCATGTTTTAGTGGATTTTTCCAAACTAGTACTGAAGCAGCGACAGCTGAAAGCACAGTTCATCCTGTGCTTTAGACATGACAAGTTCTGATCCAAACAAGTCCTTGGAAATACACCTGACTGAGGTGTGGGCACTAATACCACTGTTTATACTAATAATCAGGTGTTTGATGTGTTTGCAGGTGACTGACAAGGATGAGTGTGTGTTCATGACACAGTTGTGTTGGAGGTAAATGTGTTGAATAAGTCTAATGTTTGGCACTCCTTGCCCTGGAGAGTCTCTGCACGGCTTCATCCTCTTCATTTAAAGTCAAGCCAAGCGCTTATGACGCAAAAACCAGGCCCTGAAGACAGACAGACAGACGCAGACACGCACACTTCTGCATACAGATGTGTACCCACTCAGTGTGTCATCAGACGAAGTTGCTCCTCAAATTGGATGGATTATTTGTGGGCAATTATGACTGTTTGACACATGATGAGAGAAAGACCTCAATGCTGCCCCGACGACCCCACAGCAGCATCACTGGCATTTCCACCGCCAGGCCGACCTTCTATGAACCAGACCTCAGATCCCCAGCCAGCACATTCACACACAATCGTTTCGCTGAGGCCTTGGGAATCTTGGCAGAGATACATATCCGCACACAATGAGAGCCTGATGATAGAGTAGTTGGCAGAGAGGTGACAGCTGTAGTGTCTAATGCTATACTGCCACAGAAAAAGTCTTGAGAATGAAAAGAGGAACGGGTGCAGTATAGAGATTTGCATTAGTTGTCCAGGACAAAATCCCCAAAATTGAGAAAAACGTCATTGTGTCGATGCAGGTTGCATCATTTACTAATCCTTAGTATTAGAATAATGAAATGTAGTTCACAAAGGTTTTATATTGTTGTCCCTCATTTGTAAACAGTAAATAATGATAATAATGTTATTTATGTAGAAACCCCCATACAAATAATGCTATACAATGTGGAGAATTTGGTTATGTTCCATTCCAGAGGGAGAATTGGCTTCTTGACCTGCCAGTGGAAGAGATGAAAGTGCATTTGAAAGCGAGAACAAATGTCTGAATGAAGACGGGGGTCTATTAATCGTGTTAGTCTTTTTCCAACGAGCTGCTCCGTCATTTGATGAAGCATCTAGTTAATATGACACATTTAATGACCTTTAGTTAACTGATGGAGTTTTGAATGTGCTGGAAAATGTTGTGATTAGCGACTCTCCACTTGGTCTCTAAGTAATTGACCAACCCTGTCAATGTGTGCTGTAATGGCTACAAATGCACCGTCTGGGGAGGACACAATGACACGGGATCATTGACTGTATCAGTGTTATTCACCTTAGACATGAGACATATTTTTATATATAAGGTCAGTTCATGAAAAAAGAACATTATCCAAGTTCTAGTTCTTTGTACTAAAGTTAACTGTTTCACTATCCCATTGTATATGCTAAATATATTTATATACAATTTTTATAGTCAATTTGGTATGATTGCAAAAGCCCTCTCCTTTCTACCTCTACACCTGTGCTTGTAAATGTTTTTCATGATTTATTCTCCACTCAGGAGCACATAGTGTACATAGACACATACATTTCTGAATTCTTTTTTTGCCTTTGCTGGTTATTTTCCTCCATTGTTTAGGCTGTATGTGTCAGATTATTTACCCTAATTTAAACTGTGCTGTTTGTTTTAATTTGTCGGCATAATTATGTTATATCTGTGGCTAGTTTTTCTCTAGAGTTTACCATGATTTTGTGCTGTAGTACAAAGCTTTTTGGCGAAGGAACTGATCACTCCTTGAAACGAGCCATGGATTTGTCAGTTCAGTTGAGCTCTTAGTTGCAAGAAAACAGGCAGGAATAGAAACTTGAGCGAGTTAATTCATCCTATTGATTCGTTTGCAGGGTGTTTGAGTGTCCCTGTGCGAATGAACCGGTGACATGAATCACACGCTCAGCGTGTGTCTGAGTTCAAGTCATTTGGCTTTGTAGGAGGAACTGGGTTTTGTTCAAGTTTTATATAGGTAGGTTTTATTGATCCCAGAGGGAAGTTAACTCTGAGCCTGAAGAAAGAATTTTAGTTTTTTACAACACAACACGTCTCGAGTTACATGAAACGAGTAGCAGTAGAACAAAGTCTTGATTTATTAATGGCACAACAGATGTCAGCACAATTTTGAATAGCATTAGATGTGAAATATAGCAGTAAATACGATTGACAACTATATTGTAAATGTGAGCAGAGTATGCATGCAACAAACATATGCATGGCATGACACTGGAAGCAGAACGCAATAGAAAGTTCAAAATAATTGTTCATAGTTGTCCGCCAGCGGCAAAAGCAATTTTAACAGTTTACTATCTAGCAAAACGTGGCATGCAAACAGTCTAAACTAAGATGTTGAACATGGTAAACGTTTCACCGGCTAAAGATCTATTAACATTGTCAATGTGAACATGTTGGCATGCTTACATTAGGGTACGCATTGTGTAATTGAATAAGACTCTTTAAGTGCACCACCTACCGCTTATCTCCATTAACCACTTCTTTGCATAACAGTAGTTGATGGAATTATGCATCAAATCACATTTCTCTAGCTGATTTTCTGAAAATACGTTTAAAATTTTCAATACATCTGAATGGAATCTCTTGATTATTCCACACTCTGTCTCAGTCCTGAAGGTCCGGTCCACAGTCACTTGTCTCGAACAAAAGTCGAATACCAAGCCATTGTTGCATTACATCTTTATTAAAGTATACATTATGTACAATAATAAGTTATATATACAGTTATACTTTGGTTCTGTGATGACTTTGTGTGTGTGTGTGTTTCTACATGTTCTACTATAACGTATGTGCTACTGAGGTAAGTAATCCGTGTTTGGTTTCTGTATATCATCCTATCAGCATAGTATACCGTGTGTCAGACAAGGGTTTGCATGCCTGAAAACAGGGCTTGGATCCGTTTCATTTCAATTTAGTCCAGCAATTAGATTATTTACAAAAGTTCAACAGCATAAATCATGATAAAAATAACTAGTTAAACCTGTTTTGAATTGAACTGGATCTGATGTAGACAACCCTGCTCTAAGAGAGCAGTTATATTTAATGGGATTTATTTTATTTGCCTTGACAAGAGGTCAGACATGTGCCCTAATTCAAAGTACTAGGGTCCAGCCCCAGAGTTTGCAATATAAAATATGAAAAAAAAGCAGTATAAAAAGAACTTGGCAGCAGGTGATTTGATTCTGTGCAGACCAGTCACAGGACATTATGCTGACAACATCAGCCATCAGATAAAGCTCAGTCATATTCCCAAGAAATGAGACCAAAACAAGTCTTGGCATTGCTTGTTTGAGTAAAATTTTGTAGCCGAACGAAAAACAGAGAGCAGGACATTGACCAGCATCGTATCTATTTAATATTATTATTATCTGTTGTTGATGAAGCTTAGATGAGCATAAAATGTGATGCTCTTCACAAAGTTTAACCTGATGCTGATCGGAGCCACCCGCAGCCTCCGTACATACAAACAGTAAACTGGCTTCTATCAGAAGTGGACAACCCACACAACTGCATATTGTTCTCGTTTGCTATATTGGTCCCATAGGGTGGAGGAGAGCTTAAATCCTGTCGGAGCATGACTGAGCCGACCACAAAAGCTGAGCAAGATCAGACGCTGTAGGACAACCGTAGCGCTGCCTCCCTCCACCGCCAACCGGCTGCATTCTTGCACCGTTTCGCAGCACAGAAAACCCGGGGGCAGTTAGTCATGCCTGCGCTGTGGCATCTCCATTTTTTTTTTAATGCAGGGTTTTTTACAGCTTTTCCACTGGGCTTTCAGCGGTTAAGTGGCCCTAAATGCTTAATTGGGTGATGGAAATCACGGGCACTTTGCACCCGCTCTGTAAACCACAACACTTCAGCCTATTAGGGGCCCGGCAAGCCACACGGCAAATAATTAGGACTGGCGGCAGCGCTAGACCACAGCACTGGGGTGAAAGGGGAGAGAGGGGAAGAATTATTAGGGGGTGTGGGGGTGGGTGACAGACTGAAATCACTGCTGAGGAAGTAGTTATAGCAGCAGAGCGTGCTGGTTCTGTGCGTTGATTTATATACTGTGTTAAAACGGAGCACAGGCAGCAGACACATGCTATGCAGTTCTAAGCATTTAATGAACAGATCATTCTTTGGGATGAATCCACCATAATCTACTCCGGACTATAGTTGCGTCTGTGCTGGTGAGGGGTAGAGTTCAGTGAGAGACACGGGCGTGTCCCTAAACGCCCAAAGTTCACGAGCATACTGTAGTTCACCAGATGAGAGTTGAGCTGAACGATGTTTTGGCGTTCCCAGCTGGGCATTATGTTTGCATTCTGAGCGGTGGGCTCGTATCGGCCCGTCTTTCCCATATGATGACAGCACAGCCAAGAGGCGCATTCATGGATGCTCACTGACGCTGCGGTCAGACCAGGTCGCTTCCCATTCACGGACACACAGCCCTCAGCTGTGTCAGCAGGAGGTTCGCTGAGAGGACAGCTAAGGGGTTGGTTGGCACCGCTGCACACCATTGTATCTTTTTATTCCATTTTTGGGGCTGGAACTGCTTACTTAATATTGTCAGTGTTTTTAAAAAGAAAAAATCTTACTGCGTTAGATCCAGCGCAAAGTTAAACCAGCTATTTTTTTGTTCACATTCCTTAGAATTTGAGAAAGGCAAGAATCGAAATTGATTGATAGTGTTTTGTTCTCGCAGAGGAGAAAATGTCTGAAATGAGCAATCTTTTATTTTCGTCTTTCTCGAAATCTGTGGAACTTTGGAATGATACAAACTATTTCACATTGCTAGCTTCTTGACAGAGAATAACCACGGTGGGCAAAGAGGATTGTGCCTGCGAAAGGTCCACTGACATTCTTCATGTGATGGGTGTAATATGTGTACTGTATATGTGCCGTCCTCCTAGTCCGAGCAGTAACCGGTCCCTACATCAACGTATACTGTAGGGCACCCAAGTCTCTGAAGTCTCCGCTCCACCGCATCTAGACACTGGCACAGCGTTGGGAGGGAGACAGGTACGGGGGCTGACAGACCAGCTGGCTGTGGAAACTGTTGATGCCTTGTCGCCCGGCCACTGCTGCCATCTCACCGCTGCCCAGCACGTCCGAGCAGAGCGACTCCACGGCGTCCAGCCTCTCGATCTGCACTAGGCGGGTGAGGAGGTCGGGGATGCTGTAGCCCGCCGTGCTCACCCTCTCGAAGAGCTGCAGGCCGTCGCTCATGCCGCCGATCTCGTCGCGCTTCAGGCCAAAGCTCTCGGCCAGGTGCCTCCATGTCTTCACCACGGCCGCTTCGCTGCTGTAGGAGGAGCTCAGCATGCGGCTGGTCTTCTCCAGACAGTCGAAGGGGAGCTCTGTGGGGCTCAGGCCTGGAGAGGGACAGGAGTGTTAGAGCATATTCGGTCACATCAAAATGTGTAATTTGGCCATGCTATTGGCGTTGCTCTATAGGGATGTCAGTGTCAGTCTGTTGGTTGGTCCATTACTTTGGTCCAGACTGACTGATATCGCGACAAGTACTGTATGTGCATCTTTAAGCACTAGGGCTTATTTAAAAAACAACAACAACAAAAAACATATATACAGACACGCTCTCACAGTGAATTCCTCTTTACAAGGCTCAGTAAGAAAAATGTTTACCCTCTGTAACATTGCAGGCTCTGGCGTATAGATCCAGGATCTTTTTCCTTCGACTCTGAAGCATCTGTGTGATTAAACAAAACAACATTTTGTGATTTCCAGATGATACTGAACCGGGAATCTGTTCATGATCATATTTCTTTTTTACTGCAGCGACATCTTTAAACGGTCCTTCTTCCCTTACCCCTGGGGTTTTATTGTTGTTATTGATTGCGTTCATGTTGCTGATGTGGTTAGTGCTGGAGATGTGGTTGACATTGCCGATGTGGTTGGGACTTGGGATGTTGTTGGCATGGCCAGCTGGGGAGGTGGGGGTCCCGTTGCAGGCATGGTCGCTCTCCAGAAGCCCCAGGGAGAGCAGGCAGAGGTCGGGCTTGTTGCCCAGGTTGAGGAGGCACCGGTTGGGGCTCAGGTTGTTGGTGTCGGCGGATCCCTGTTTGTCGGACGCAGGCTCCTCATCGCTGTCAATGCTGCGGCTCAACAGCTGCTCGTTCTCTGATGACGCATCGTTTTCACTGCCCAGACAAAGACACATGCAGTATTGGGACATGCGTGCACACATTCTCTGGTAACACATTGAGACTGAGACCATACACACAGTTGAAATATGTGTGTGGTCTCCTGCCACCTCCTGGGCAGGTAATGTTTTGTAACATTTACAGTAAATCCTACGAAAATCAAATTAAATGGGTTTTATATATTGTATTCAGTTTTTTCCCCGTTTTTTTTAACATTTCCAGAGAACAAAAACGTCAAAACGTCGAAGGTCCTCTCTACAGCCAATGTTTGGTTTGTACCTTCTGGGCTACTGTAGAAACATGACATTCTCTGTAGAAGAGGACCACCTTCCAATGTAGATATAAAAAGCTAATATGAAGGAAACGAAAACACAATTATTCATAGTTTCGAGGGATTATACATTTTCCATTTCTGCCAGTGGATCCCTCTAAATCCTACCCACTGGACCTTTACATAATCTAGTCTCTCTTTTTGCTTTCCTCATTTTACATTTAAAAAAACATCCTAGTTTTCTGGAAAATGCTTCTGGAAAACAACGCACAAGTTATCACATTTTGCTGTCAAATGTGTTGCAGCGTCTTTTCACTGTACAGAGATGACTCTTCTGTCAGTGTGAGCAAAGATTTTAGCATAACAAAAATTCTTAGTTTGAATTAAATTGAAAATATAATTTTGAGTGTTTACCCCTTTTTTGTATTATTCATAAAGTGACGTCCCACACTACTGTTTTGCTCTTAGACATATCCATGCATTTGCACTGGTTCTCTCTATCTGCAGTTCATGTAGTTTTGCTTTGTACTGCATAATGACTTTATGCAGGATCAACAGAAACTTTGACCAATGGAAATGACTTGTAGAAGAAGGATGTTGCTGTTGCCATAGCTGCTGATGTTTCTGAGGTGTTCCTGTGATTGACTGAAATAGTCCTGCATTTTTACAACATGATACCATATAATATCATTTTATTACCCATCATCTCCCTCTCTGTGTCTGCTCTGGGTTTTCTCGCAAAAGCACCTTGTTGACAGAGAATGCCATTGTTTTCGCAGTCCCACGCTCTTTTTCTCAACACACACACACACACACACACACACAGTGCCATTGTTTCCTGGAAATCTAACACCCATGCTGGCAGTTACAGCGGTGAGTTAGCACATCCTTTGGCATGCTGCTATACCACACGGTTTATTGCTATTGATGCTGGTGTGTGTGTGTGTGTGTGTGTGTGTGTGTCAATCTAATGCTGCAAGAACTATAATATTTGAACACAAAAGCTCACTGTAGGTCTGGCAGTGCTGTGCTTTGCTGTGCGTAATCATGTGTTCCCCCGTCCATCGGCTACTAGCGCCTATAAAGCAGCATTGTCTGCACATGGGGGATGAGATGTATGCAGAAAGATGGAGATGAGAAAACTGATGTGCTTTTGTTGTCTGCCAGGATGTGCTTTGACCTGGTGGTGGTTTTAGGTGAGGCCTGGAGTAAACACCCCTATCGGCTCCAACAACTACCTCCTCTGTCCCTCTCCCAGTGTTTGTTAGGCTCCAGGGCTCATCTATGCAATACCTCACACCTCTCAGCCGTCTGCTTCACTAAAAACAAAAGAAAACCTCAATTGCACTTGCTTTTTACATGCCTGAGAGAGAGACACACACACACACACACACACACCTGGATAAAGCAGAAAAAAACAGGTCAGCAACGATGCTACTACTGCAGTGACTTGTTTTGTAATGGATTAATTACGAGCAGATACTGCAAATGATAAAAGCTTCTTTCTTTTGAGCAGCGTCTCTGTGTCGCCACAGACAAATGCAAACATACACACACACACACACACATACACACACACACACACACACACACACACACAAGATCAGGACATAATGGTGTTTCAAACACATGTACTGTATACACAGTATTTTATCATAAGTAAGTATTGAAATTGTTTGGTTGAAAAAATCAGAACTTTTGTGAAGAGGAAACCGAGATAAATGCCTTTGTTACTGTTGTAAATCCCTTTTCTCAGGCGACTGATCAAAATACGTCTGGGGGGTCGAGCTAGTGCAGAAAAAGTCGTTATAATCGCAAATCCTGTCTATTTACACGTGTCTCTCACCTTTTCACCGTCTTCTGAGGAGGAGCTTTGAGTTTGTCAAATTCGTCTTTTTCCGAGTAGATCACCACATTATCTAAGAGGAAAAACAAGAAGACATGCTCACAGGGTCAAGTGTGTGTTTTTTTCTCCCAGATTAAAATATATATAACACAGAGGAAGAAAATCAGTAATGCCATCCCCTGTTAAGATGTTGATTCAGAAAAGTGTTTTTTTGTGGTCTGTAACTGGATTAAATCTGCATTTTTCTTCATAGATGTTTACATGAGTTTAGAGCTCAAGAGAGAGCAGATTCCTGAGGCTTAAGAAGGATTCACAGTTAGATGGATGTATAAAATGATTACAGTGACTTATTTATGTTAAATTACACTTGTGTCACGGATACCGACGGTGTAATGAGTGAATACCTTAGTGGAACAAATGCTGTGTGAGTATAAGAGAGAGACACAGCGTGAGCGTGAATTTAAGCATCTGTGTCTTTCATCTTACAGACATATAAACGCAGTGTCTACGTGATTGACAGCTCCGGTAGAGCTCCAAGCAATGGGCTTCTCTCCTAGACACACACACACACACACACCAGTCATCCCAAATGCATTCATGCACTGATGCACACACTCCTGATGACTCAAAATTCCTGAAAAATTCACATATTCATTTATTTTTTGCTTTAATCAAGTGAGCGACCTTGTCATAACACCTAATGTGTTTCTGGCCACAGATACAGTAAGTGTGTGTTTGTGTGTGTGTGTGTGTGTGTGTGTGTGTGTGTGTGTGTGTTCTCGTCCATGCCATATGTAAGTGGTTAGTCAGTCAGTCTGGGAGTGAAATTGAACAGAGCATCATTGTCAGGAGAAATGGCGCCTAAAGCAACGTATGGCTTTAGCTTTAGAAGCTTCACATTCCACCATGAGGTACTCATCATACTGCAGGTCTGTCAGTGTACACACACACACACACACACACACACACACACACCTAAATTTGCATAAATCCTGCTAAAATCATCATAAATAAACACATACATACCAGACTGGCGTGCAGAGAGAAAATTACATTCAAATGTAAATGTGAATTCAGTCAAATTTTAATGAGATGATACAATTAATTTGATGACACGTTTGTGTGTCCCATAATTCAGCAGACATGCTTTTCTAGAGAAATTCTGCAAAATGAAATATGCAATGTGCAGCTACGAATTGAAAAAACAAATCATCAACGGCTAAGCGCAGAGCACATACAGGAAAGTGTTGGATGATACTTAAGTGGATGTAAGCCTGACCACAGATAACATCCAGTGTCTGGGCTTAACAAGTAAGCCAGTCTTCCAGTTTCCAGTTAGAGAGGATTTTGCTGCACCATTGAGTCAAATTATATGCATGTTGCAGTAATCACTGCTGGGTGGTATGTGTTCATGCCTCAACCGTCACGAAAATTGTGTGCTGTGTCACTGTGATTATTTTGGAGTGATTTTATAGTCGTTAAAGCAAAGGAGTAAAAAAACCAACAAAAAATTATAGTGCGTCTCGTTACTATAATTATGTAGCTATGGGTGCCTTTGTACTGCTATGGAGCGTGTTTTTAAGTAACTTAAGTTTAATCTGCCTCTGTTATTGAGCGCATATTTTGCAGGCTCGTCATTAGGGACCGTGCAGTGTGTGAGCGGAGTTTATGGAGACGTGGTAATGATCAGTGACTGCTGGCCTGTTTATTTTTACTGATATGAAAACACTAAGTAGAGAAGACAAAAAACAGATGGTCTGTACATACACAAGAGTACAATCAGTCACCATATTATTGTATTTTCATCCTTTATGTTTGTTTCTGCATTTTGTTTTATATCTTACAGATTGTATAATATAAAGTCTGAAGTGTCCTAAAGTCTAAAAGTCTACATTTTTCATGTGTAGTCTTCTTGGATATCAGATTTAGATTGATGGCTCAAACAGCAAGGTCGTCACCATAGCATCCCAGTTATCGAATTTATTTCTGGAGCATTATATTAATGTGATTTTGCATTTGAACATAGCTGAGTCAAAAGCTTGCCTGCACCCATGCATATGGCCAAAAATGTGGACAATATTAGGATCATGTATACATGGATATGAATAACAAGATTACTTATGTTTCATGTAAACATTCACATTCAGGTTATAATGAAAACCAGGGTAAGGCTCATAACCAGGATACTGATGTGCACATAAACAAATCATTGTTCATTGACCACTGTTACAATGTGGAATTGAGTCATTTCTGGTTATGAGCTTAACCATTCAGGAATATATTAAGACGCTTAAAAAACATTTCAGCTCATTACTCTTTCAGTGTGTGTGTGTGTGTGTGTGTGTGTGCGCTTGCGTGTGTGTGCGTGTATGTGTGTGTGTGTCTGTCTGAGTGTGTCCTCCTGTCTTACCTGGGACCTCTTTCTTTTCTTCCTGTTTGTTGGTCTGAGCCTCCACTGCCTTCACAACTTGTCCGGTACAACATGCTGCACACGCACACACACACACACACACACACACACACACACACACACACACACACACACACACACACACACACACAGGTTGAGAGAGAGAGAGACGTGGGTTGACATTAAACACAAATTCCAACTTTTAAGATGTGTGTGTGTGTGTGTGTGTGTGTGTTTGTGTGTGTGTGTGTGTGTGTGTGTGTGTGCGCGTGTGCGCGTTTGCCTCTCACCCTGACCACTGGGTTTGGCCTTCAGGATGTAAAACATGATTATGAGAACGATGGCGATGGCCATGATGAATATGGTTGACATGGCGATAATGAGAGCCGTCGCGAGGTGACCCTGTCCGTTGGAACCTGAAACACAAAGTCATGATTATAATGAATGGTTTGATGTTGGGTGTGTGTGACAGTAACAGTATGTGTGTGTGTGTGTGTGTGTGTGTTAAAGAGTGGGTGATAATAGAATCTAGTCTGTACATTTTTGTCTGTGTGTATTTACATATACCTTTATCAGGATGAGGGAACACAGTGGTGCTGCCAGGGTCGATGACGGGTTTTTCTCTTGGTCTGCTGCTTTGCGTACCTGTGAAACACACACACACAAACACACAAATCAGACCTTGTTCATTCATGTTTCTCCTGCTCATACATTTATGAAGCTTCTATTGAGTGTGACACTGCACTGCAAAACTGTAACATTTAAGGGTGACATATGCTCATATTCAGGTTCATACTTTTAATGTGGGTGACCACTTGAAAGGTTTACATGCTCTAATGTTCAGAAAAAGCATCAGTGTTCTCATACTGCCCATTCCTTCAGCTCCTCCTTTCACCCTCTGTCTAAAAACACCTGGATTTATTTTAGCTCCACCTCCCAATAAATCCCAGTCTGCTCCGATTGGCCAGCTGGCCCACTCAGTTGTGATTGGGCAACCAATTTCAAAATGTGTAGGAAATGTCATGCCCCTTCACCAGAAAAGTGGAGATTCTCAGATTGCAGGCGGGGTTACCCCAAAAGAGACCAACTGAGACATCACAGTGGGAGAGAAATCTGAACCAGTTGTTCAAAACCAGGCTGTAGGGTTTAGCCAGCTCACAAAAAAACCACAGGGTGATCTTTTTTCACAGTTTGTGGGCCGGCAGTCTCCAAATTGCAGTATGTGCAAAAACACTTTTGCATAATATGTCACCTTTAAACTTGTTATTGGCAGAGTTCACATTAGATCATTCACTGGTGCCGGCGCGTTAGCTTTGGCCTTGCATTTTATAGACCTATTTCTTTTTAAGTGTTTGCACAGCATTAACATTTCACAAAGTCAAATTATAACAGATTAACAGCGTTTTTTCTTACTTCATAATTGTCAGACCTACTCCTACTGTAGTAAACTAGCAGTTGCGTCGGGTGTTGTCCAGATTTGCCACTCCTCCCCCCCCAGCCCTCCTCCCCTGCGTCTCTGTGACTGGATTATTCATCAATTGTTTTTACTTGCTCCTAATTGAGCTATAACACCCCTGGCAGCTCGTAAATCTGCCTTGTTAATCAGTCTCTTATTTCCCCAAGTTGATATACTGTACACCTTTTTGGCATTTGCCCTGCCACTTCCCATGGTCTCGAGACTCGCACACACACACACACACAGACACACACACACGTTGGTGCCCTGTGGCTGCAGACATCAACTCCCGGTATGTGTTTACACTCTCTGGATAAGGATATGCGTCTGAACTGGAATTCTGTTTAGCGTCTTGTGGTTTCATCTCTTAATCATGTCTCAAAGGCTGAACACACACTGCTAAATAATGACACTGCAGGGCAACCTGGATACTCCAAACAAACTGAGAGCTGCAGAATTACAGAGCAGCGGAGACATGAAAAAAAAAAAAGAGCACTTTTGTTTGAGGTGAGAATCATGATACCTCTTTAAGTGGGGATGAATCGAAGGTTAACCTCTGATAAATACTTCTGTGTCAAACTGATATGAATCAAGTGTCTGGTGTCTCTGTAGGTACAAAACTGTGTGCTTGCAGTTAGTACAATCGGCGGTATCCGTTGATAGTGATAACAAGCTTTATTTTGAGTATTTGTGTATTGGCAGGTGATGGGAAAATGGTCAAATGACAGAGAAAGGGAATTAAAATCTAAAAGGTGATAGTGGAATTTCAGCGATGCCTACAGTACTTACATTGTCTGGCTGCCAGAGAGTAGCATCAGCGCAAGCACTAACATGTTAATCATCTTCCTTTCTCATACCCACTGAGGTTTTAATTATCACACACACACACACACACACACACACACACACACACACACACACACACACACACACAGACACAGAGGTAGGCAGGAGCCAGGGTAATTTACAGATTACATGGCGAGTGTCAGCCTGCCTTCACCCTCTGCAAGTAGAACTCCCAGCTTTCAGCTCCCTTTCTTTTACAGTTGAGGGAGGTTCTGATCTAAAGGGCTTTAATTAAAATGTATCACAACCTGATTTAACAGAGCAGGAGAAATAAAAGATGTTATCTTTTAGCCAGACTAATCAAATTTATGCTTGCAGCTCACTTTGCTAGATCTTAATCCCAATTTGACTGATTCAGCACAACAACAGTAATTACATCTATATCCGTTTACATTAAGTGGCAGGTTAATGTCATGAGAAATCTTCTCGTGGCACCGGAGCAGTGATGCATTTTTTTCATAGTTTCTTGTCATTTTCGAAACAGACAGACTTGGGCAGTTACAAAGCAAAAATTTAAAACATTCTTAAATGAAGAGTTGCACATTTTGGGAAACTTATTACCTTTTTTTGCAGAGGGTTAGACGAGAATATTGATACCACACGTGTCTGTGTGAACTGACTGTCTGCAGCCAGTTAACTTGGCTTAGTATTCAATGATAAGAAAATCAGCTCTGAAGCTCAATAATTATCACTTTATTGCTTACTAATATAACATACTATTATAATACTAATATACATACATAAAAACACCAACATGCTTTAAAACTAAACCAGGATTTCCATTTCCAGTCTTGATTCTAGGCTAAACTAAAAGGCCACTGGCTATAGCCTTAAACTCAGCAGCCAGAAACAAGAGTGGTATCAATATTCTGATCAAACTCTAAAGAAGGAAATAAGCATATTTCTTTAAAACAATATATTTCAATGTAACAATCATCATATTTCACGTGGCAGTCCCGAAATGAGCTAGATTAATCTGAGCAAATAATTATTAAAGTAATTATTTATTATCTTTTATTTGGGCTTCGTCACAGCATCATTCAATCACTCATTTCCATGCCCTGGAGAAACAATTAGGGAGCTGTTGAAAAGCAAGTGTTTAATCACACACACGCACGCACACACACACACACACACCCCTTCTCCTCTGCAGGCCTGGGCTGCTTTTTGGGGTTTTCATCCTTCCAAACACACTCATTAAATATGACAAAATAACAACACCATTGATTGTTGGGATCTTCAATTACACTCAAAGGGGATTTCGAGCAATTATGGGCCCATAAATATTGTCCTCATCGACGTATATATATCAGTGAGGGTCGAAAACACTGTGGAGATCCTGTTGACATTCACTCAGTCTTGGATCAGTGTGATGTGTTTGTTACATGCGGACAAAGATGACTTCTGAAATTGCATTTGAGGTCTTTAAATCTCCTTGATAACATTATGATACTGATTTTCTTACTAAATGGTTTGATGACAGGCACACTTCTGGGCTAGTAAACAATTCAATTCTTACATAACAGACACATGCAACTTTGCAGTGCACAATGAAGACTATATATATATATAATATAGACTTTATAACTCCTTTTTAAAACTGATGAATGTAAAAAAAAATATCAATGCTGTTCGTAATCTAAACATATGCAGGGGCTATTGGTAATCAAGTTTACATTAGCAAAACAGCTTACGTGAGTCTCTGGTGATTGGAATTTAATTGAAAATATATAATAAAAAATTACAATAAACTATAATGATGCAACTTAATAAGGATTGTAATCTGTACAAAAGAATCCAAACTTGCTCATCTACTACAAACACTGCACCATATGGCTGCAATAATTAATTGTGCTTTATCACCACTGTCAAGTGCAAATGTAAAATCTGCGAAATATCAAAAACATATTTATTGCTTGACTGCCATCTGCTGGGGTTTTGAAAGGCATTTTAGAAAACCAGGGCAACGATCCCCGAAATCCCAGAGGACCAAAATGTGTGACGAGGAATCAGACCGGGACATGTCACATTCACGCTTTGTGCTACAAGTGTATAGAAACGTTGTCGGACAGCTGAGGCTGATGGGAAACAGAAAAATTGAGACATCCTCTGGTAGATATTATCGTCCACTGATGTGGTTGCAGCAACAGCTGGCACCATAATGTGCACACATACAAAGAGGTACCTCTGAACACACCTCTGAAGCCAGAGAACCAGGGGGGACAGGGAGTGTCCACCTCTATTGTATCTACCAGCAAGGCCCACTGAAAGAGAAGGACAGTGACCAGAGGGTCTGGGAGAACTCAGCACCACATCTGACCTCCAATTGTTCCCTTTAACCTAGTCCAGGGCTTTTAACACACAGTACATCTGCTTTTGCACAGCCTGTCCTGTTTGATTTCCTTTCATTCAGACAGAAAACATTTAATGTGTGGTAGCTTTTAATCTAGCGGAAACCAGATCTGTGTTTTGACAGCGTAAAGCTGTGAAGATGAATGTTGAAAACGAAAACAGGGGAATTCATAGTCGAGAAAGAGAGAAAAAATAAAGGATGTTGGGGCGAAGGGTTTGCGAGGAAGCGAACGGAAGGAAGGGGAGGGGGGAATGAACGTGTGAAGAAGTGGCCTCTTACATTCTTTGGTGTTGCGCGGCGCGTTCTGGCAGGAGTGGCACACCATCCCGTAGAGGTTTCTGGGCCTGTTCTCCAGCATGTAATACCTGGGAGACAAAAAGTACATATTATTGGGCTACAAAAAACCTGGTACAGGTGTGTGTATGATACGAGGCCTACCTAAACTTCTAGACATACTTGACATGCACAGTGCTCAGGTATGGGGAAGCCACCGAGGTGAAAAGTTTGACTCGGTGAAGAAATGTACATAATTGATGGCCCGAAGGCACCAAACACTGGCTTGGTACAGATATCGCCCTGAGTCTTGAGCGTCTGAGCGTTTAGAGGAGAGGAGAAAGGGAGGCAACCAGGCCCCCGAGTCTGTGAATGAGTGGCAGCAGCATTAAATCATTTAGGCTTGAGAGCAGAATACCCACGAGTACGTACATACAGTGTGTGCAGCCCGCAGGTGCCGTCACATGTCAGTATACAGTCAGAGCAACTGGTTCAGTCTTGTGCTGAACAACACGACAGCACCACAATCCAGGAGAATTTGATTAGAGATTTCTATGGATGTTGGTGGACACATAGGTGAACTGTAGGGGATATCTGGAGACAAATACAAATGTCGAACAGATTTCTACAGATCGTGGAGCTGGACCAAGTTCATTTATTTAGGATGAACAAAACCCTTGAATCTTTTGAATGAATAAAGCATTTCAATTTCATTGTAACTCAATATTTAAAATGATTCATTTCATAATGCATGATTATATATTAGAAATGTGCTGAATATTTTTGGGCATTTTGCAAACCCTAAGGCTCAAACCTGCACGAGCTGCTCAAGCTGTTATTGCAAAGTAAAAAATGTCCGTGGATTACGTAAATTTCAACTTTCATATTAGGTTACATCATATTAGTCGGAGCAAAACAGTATTGTGTCAAAAATAAAAAGAACATGAAAAGTTAACACTTGTACGTTTAGAAATAAAATTAAAACATTTTTTATCCAGTAATAAATGCTACCATTTTTTGCATTCTTTATTTCTATGGGCCCTTAAAAGTTTAACATGTGCAGTACACCAGCTAGGATTTTTGTTTTGGTGCACATTTTCTACTCCCTCTTAAATTCAATCAACCCACAACAAAGTCAAATGTCAAAAGAAAATATTGCAGTGTTAAAGAAAGTGATAAAACATTTTTTTAATTGGTTCTGTCTGGGCCCATGTCCCATCCTTCCATTACGTTTCACCAGAATCTGTTGCGTAGTTTTCATACTACTTCATACTACTGTACACAGCACGACATACCAACACAGACATGACCAAACTCAGTGTTCCTGAGCGCACTCGTTCCTGTAACAGTCGCATCCTGTGAAAGGAGAGGGAGAGCAAAGAGAACTAGGAGTTGGCAGGACGGCATCCTGACTGATGACGGGAGGAGAGGATTTTTAACATTGCGCTCTCCAATAGCCCCAAATCATCAATCTCTTCAAGACCTACTTGATAAATATTTCCCACATTTAATCATACACATCAGATAAAATATGATTCAACGAAAAAAGAAAATCTATTGATTGCTTTAGAAAACATCTTAGCATTAAATGACTGTCTTGCAGCAGCAGATCCAGAACAACATGCTCTGAGAAACAAACTGCTTGGTGCCGACGCAGCGAGTCGGTCTGCACAGAGAATGCCAGTGGAGGGAGACGCTGGGAGGTAGGAGGGAGGAACGGGGGAAGGTCTGGTAACATTTAAGCCTTCCTTATTGCCTTAATATCTTTAAGTGACAGGGGTTGCATCCACAGCTGTCATGCGCAAACGGGGGAGTTGAGGATTTAGTGTGTGTTTGTGCACAAAGTGAGGGGTTGTATTGGAGCGAAGGCGGCAGCGGGGTGGTCTGTTCACATGTCAACTCACTCTGCTTTAAAGCAAGTGTACGTACATATGTGCCGATATCTGAACAGTCACATTACATGGTCACAAGTGTATGTTTTCACACAGACGAATGGGATAGATGTACTGTACAGTAACAAATGGGTTTTTGAATCTTCTGGGGGTGCGTGTGTGTAGTTGTGTTGTTTACCCCGGTAAACATGGCCCACACTCAGCATCGCTGTCCGGGGTTCCTGCCACACGCACTGTGGCTTTGTAGAAGGCATCGCAGTCTTTATGGCGTCTGCAGATCTCGTACTTCCCCTTGGAATATTTGCCCTGCGGACACGGCACACAGGCGAAGTCCTCGTCCCTCACACCGTAGCCACAGGTCTGCAAAACACACACACATGCTTTTATTCACACAGAGCACATGCACATTTTCAGTAGTTTAAACATTTTAATGTAAATCAATGTGTGTGTGTGTGTGTCCTCACACACACACACACACACACACACACACACACACACAAGTTGAAAAAAAACACATCCCTCACGCTTGCACACATCTGTTTCCATCCATGTCCTTAGCAAATCTGCCATTACTGTTGAAATGACAAAATAGACATCTGATTGGTCACAGAGGTCCGTGTGTGTGTGTGTGTGTGTGTGTGTGTGTGTGTGTGTGCAGCTTTCCATGCCTGGTCCTGTTTAAAATGACCACCTCATCATTCTGTCTTCTAGCATCAATCTCCTCCCATCTCCGCGTGGTAATTCCTCGCAGCGGGGAGGCTGAACAACAGGCCACACACACATACAAAAACATACTCTCTTTCTCTTTTTTGCTCGCCCCCTTTCATCTTCCATTTCCCCTTTTACTTTCATCCATCTATTAAAACAAGCCTATGCCTCTTAGCTTTGGGCTACAGTAGACCGATTCTTCAAGAAATCCAATATCGCCCGCCTTCTGTTTGACGTCTGCGAGTCTCGGTGTGATTGTTTGATATGAAACTCCACTGAGCCATCGACAGGATCCTGTCTCTTTGGGTTAGAGCTCGCTTTGGATCTTTTGTCCATAGGCTCGCCACGGCTCTGCTTCTGTTCGTTAAATCAAAGCTGTTCAAGACCAATCAAAGGCTTCTTTTCTTTTCAAAGCAGCGTTGTCGCCTCTTTGAATCTCGGGTATCGAATATCTAGAAGGTGAAGAGGCGGATTTTTATTTTTATTTTTAGCCTATATTTTGAAAGTTGACATTGAAGGGGAAAAGATGGGAAATGGGCTGTGGTGACATGCAACGGAGGAGCCAGGACATACCAAACCAAGGAAGTTGCGGTGCATCTCTCAAACCACCAGTCCACAAGGCCGCCCCCGGGGAACGTCCCCTTAATGTCGTGCAGCTTTCACACATCATGAAAGCAGACATGAGACCTCCAATACCCGCTCCTTTAATGTTCCTTCATTGAATGTTTCTAAAGTTAGGAAGTCAGAAATATAAGTCTGACTCCAGTGTTTACAGTGCATTCATGCAAACCAGCGTGGAAATGTAACCCAGCTACATCAGCCACAATCTGGACACAAGATGCCAGTTAAAAGCGGACCTGAACATCTTCATCATTGTGTGTGTGTGTGTGTGTGTGTGTATGTGTGGGCATGGATTTTCTGAAGTCTCTGTAGTGTGGAGAAAGCCCTATGGTTATCCCATGATTAAAAGGGTGTCAAGAGCACATGCAGGGAAAACTCAGGGGAACAGAGGAACACATGAATTACAGACTGTGGCACCATGAGGATCAGACGAGCAGGCGAAAGTGCAAAGGGGCTTCTCATCTCGCTGATTAAACCTCTTTGTTCTTTCATGCGCCAGTCGCTCTCAAATGGTTAAATAACCCATCGCGACGGAGCTCGGCGCTTATTAGACTGAGCTCCTCGACTCCTGTGTAAATGGGGGGGGGGGGGACGAGCGGATGGCTCGATTTTACAAGTTCAAACACAACGCGTTGTTGGGGTGTTTACATAGAGCACATGGAAGCTCCGCGAACGCAAGGCAGGAAGGTGGGAAGTGGGACAGGAAGGGGGAAAACAAACCAGCTCAGTGGGAACCTCCATGAGATGTTTATGCAGTCCAGTTGATATAGCGAACTTGATAGCAAACAGGGGGAACATCAGCATTCACTTCGAGTTGTGTTTCTGGACACCTAAGTGAATATTCACTCTCTGCTCTCTCAAGATCTGCTTTTGGCTTCACCCACCTAAGGGGAATATCTGGCTCTTTAGCAGCTTAATGCTCCACTATGTCCCCCAGCTAGTCCGTAACTTTGTCTGTCTGAATTTTGGTGGTGAGCAGGAAAGGCAGAATGGGTTTTCTGACTTTCTGCTGAAAGCCATGTGAGTGGGGAAAGTGAGCCATGATAGTTAAGCTGTAGGTTGCGAAACGAAATCAGTGAGCTGAAAGACCCTGAGACACTTCGTAGAGCTGAGGAGAAATAAGGAAAATTGTTATTTTTATTTTGCACTTCCCATATTAATTGGGCAGAGCTTAGCAGACAAAAGGTGATGTGATGCACCTCCATTCACCTATCAGGAATTTAACAACATTTAAATCGGCATCCGATGACCCACCCGCACGGTCCTGATGAAGCAGATCAGCTGAGCGTTTGCGTGTAAAACTTTTAATAAGTGAGTGACAGGATGACTTTTGTTCTAACTTTTTTTAATCTTATTTTTGATGATATAGTCATGATCATTGAATGTTTGAACCGGGTGTTCGTAGGCTTTAACGAAGGAAGAGATACAGGAATTCATTAAGTGATATGATGAAGTTAATGTGAATACTCATTTTGGTTGGACTCATTTTTAAATGCCTATCAGTATAACTAGACACCTTATTTTACTCATGCTAATGACGCAGCTAGTCAGCGTATTCAGTTTTTTCCAAAACTCTGGCGTACTAATACAGTGTATCAAACTCCTCCATGTTTCTACAGGTTGACGCAGCTGTAATTTGGCCAGTAAACAACGCAATGCAAAAGGGAAAGCGCATGAAGGCTGCACTCAGACGTGAGACTGCGTTAAAGAAACACTGTTAAATCGAAAAGAAAACTACTTCAATCGGACGACACTTGCTACACAAACAAGATGCAGAAACGGTTATTTCTGTTAGTGTTATTTCTGTTCACCTTTCAGCTGTCTCACCTGCAGCTGCAGAGAGAGGGCGTGGCACCCCGGGGTGCCCACTGAAGCGCTTACCTGCTCTCTGTTATCTTTGGCTGCCAGCAGACGGACGGACGGGGGCTAAAAACACTGTGTGACTACTGCGAGTCATTCACTCTAATGCGTGCCTCCACGTCGAAAGTCAATGGGAGCAACAAACCAGAAAGAAATTTGAATTTGGGCACTCTTCACTGTGCAGCTATGTGTGTGTTTTGTGGGTGGTCTGAGCAAAACTGTCAGGAAGGCTCATATGGTCTGTTTTTTATACTATTTATCCATTTTGTATGGCTTCACTTTGTGTGTGTGTGTGTGTGTGTGTGTGTGTGTGTGTGTGTGTGTGTGTGTGTATGTGTGTGTGTGTGTGTCTCACCATATGTGGCTCTTGTCCTGGCTGGCACTGAGGACAGGCTTGGCAGCTGTTACTGGTCTGGTTGAAGAACTCGTACTCTCCACAGCTGGAATACTCCGCACTGGCAAACATGCAACACACCTAGAAGGGACGGAAAGAAAGACGGGTAGATAGAGAGAGAGAGAGAGAGAGAGAGAGGACAGACAGGTGGAGAGGGGGAGTGGGGAGACAGACACAAGTTAGACCTTTGACCAACATATTGTCAAATGTTGTGTCTGGAGGGATTAGATCCAGATTACTGCCTGGTCTAACCTGCTCAAACTTAACAATGTCACTGTTACAAAAATGCATATTGAAACAAATATTAACTTGGAACAAAATGGAAAGTGTGATCACAGAATATTACACACACAAAAAAATATATAATTTTGTAGCTATTATTTTTTCTATAGAAACAAAAAATACATTTACACACTGATTTTTTGAATCATATATCACATTTTTTAGTGCTAGAAGGTTTAAATCACTGTAAATTACTTCACCAAAACTTTCCTTGTGAAACTCAAATCTAGACTGCAAGTTCTCCATATTCAAAAGATACAACATCATTAAATCTCTAAATAAAATGTTTCTGCTTATGTGATGCACTTCCAGAATTTTATATTCGTAACTAGTCATACATCTGCAAAATTATTTGAATTGAGCATCAAAGACACTGCAACTTGAACTTCATATCGATTTGTGCGAGTGGGAGGTCAGGAAGTGCTGATCAGCTCTGCAATAAATACTGTTCTGTAAAGTGGTATGTCATAAATCATAATATCCATCTTGTCCCCAAGGACTAGTGACTGCAGATCAACTGCAGATTAAATTGTCATCCACATGTTTTAGATTTTTTCTTTTCCTGTTAAACTGATGGAATGCACCATCTTTTATGTTTGCCTGGTTCTGTATCAGACATTTAAAATGTTATCCACACTCAACATCTGCAGCAACAGCGTGGATGAACGACTGCACTGGATGATTTATTCAATACAATAAACTGGGAGAGAATCAGAAGCATCATTTCTAATTGGCAAAAACCAATCAGCCAAGAAAACAAACATCATAACCCGATTTCTTCAGCTGTGAAACTCAGATTAGTGGAGACCAAGCTTGTGTGTGTGTGTGTGTGCGTGTGTGTGTGTGTGTGTGGCATGGTGTCATAGTGGCTTGCTGTAATAGGTAGCATCTGGTATTCATGGCTTAACCAGCATTCTCTGTGCTCCTCCAAACAAACTAACTGACTTTTTTAAAAACTCATCTGCAGCCCAGAAAAAAGAAACGATGGAGGGAGGAAAGTAAACGAGTGCATGACTAATTCTCTCCATCTTCCCTCTGTTGTTTTAATAACATCTCCCTCTCTTCCTCACGAGCACCACATTACGGCAGACACAAGCCGCTTGTGTGCGTAAACATACAAACGTGTGCTGCCAGTGTGTCTGTGTGTGTGGATGTGATTGCATCATTTCAGGCCAAATGATCTGTCTGTGATAGAAACCAGATCAAGAATCTACTGACCTCTGGCCTACATTTCCTGTAAATACAACAAATACTTAAACAAATAAATTCATGGGAGTGCCCCTTTAACATGTAAAGGTCGTTAGTCTGCAACTAATAAGCTTCCTGTTTCTTTCAATATGTTTAAATTTGTACAAAACATCCCCATCCCTTCCTCTCTGTTGTGTCCACAAATGTAAGGGTCATTGTAGGTATTTAGCAAGTGATTACTGGCAGGCATTGTTTACATAAACTTTCTCCATGAGCAGCACTTTGTCTTTGAATAAACTGTTATAATGATCTTGTCCATATTTTTTCCACAGTTGGAAAAACAGACTATCCTATCGTTCCACTGCAACCTGCTAGAGCTACACAGGCGTCAGTCCCACAATGCCTCGAGAGGGCATTCGGCCAGGTAGCGTGAATGCAGCGTACATCTCTGCACATGTGCCCCACGTCCACTTATCTCCTGTTGAAGTTGAATTTATATCAGAATTTGGCGAATGTAGTAGAGTGACTAAATACGAGAGAGTCAGCCTGCATGGACAGACAGTAGCTGCTTTCAGGCATGAAGTGAAGTACAGCTTGTATGTGAGTATACATGTCCTGTGAGAATACAGCAGGAAAATCTCAGTAAGATGCCCAGCAAGTGAGAAGGCGTGTTGATGAGTGTAAACAAAACACTGCTTTCTACAGTGGACTTTAACGCGGTGTCCTGCCTCCTGCATCCTCTACACAGACGCCACAGAATTTCCCTGTCGGTGTGAACACGTCAGACTCTGACAATCTCCTGCTGCGTTCATCAGACGTGATATGTGATCCTATATCCAATTTTCCGCCCATTTGCCAGAGTTCATCTCGTGAAACAGCAAGTGACTGGTGAGAGGAGCACAGGAGTGGAGTGGTCAGGTGGAGGAGCCGGTTGGGAACGCTGTCAGAGGGCGTCACTGTCAACATCCAAAAAAGCAGAGAATCTGTGGTTTCCCGGTCAGATTTGAATGATCTCTGTGTTCTAAGAAGCTCTAAGTTTGACTTATTGCTACAAGCGCTGGAGCGTTGTGCAAGCTCCTGGCACATAACAGCTAAAGTCTGGATGCGATTCATACTGTCCGACCAAGAATGGTCAATAAATGCCAGTAGCAATAATATGGTGGTGATTTTGGATTAATGCTCCAGTCTGATGCCATTTTGAAGAGGTCACGAAGAAGAGAACATATGAAGTGAAGTACTGGAGGGACAGAGAAAAATTAAACAGGAGAAATGAAGGAGGGTGTATTGGAAAAGGAAAGGATAGGAATGAATGAGGAAGTTAATGAAAATATAAATTAGAGTTGGTTGAGGAATTAAGGGGGAAGAAACAGGAAATGAAAAATTAAAAAAATCAACTTACTAATAATGAGGACAGAAAAATGGACTTCTTCTGACCTCTCCTCTCTGACATTTTTGCGTCTTCTTCCTGGGGGACATAGAGACGACAGAGACAAAATTATTTATTGTAAATATTCAGCATTTACCGTGTGCTATCCTTTAAAGCATTCATGCTCCTGCACCAAACTTCACTTACGACTTAGCAAAGTCACGAATATACACCCTCCTGCCAACAGTTGTGCTGTCAGTTTGTGTGTGTGTGTGTGTGTGTGTGTGGTCCTGATGAGTTCACTGTCCTGTTACCATCACGTCATCGCCCAAAAACATGTAATAGCAACAGAACAGCCCGTGGCATTCCTCTGGCTCATGAGTGCGAGCACATATCACCGCTGGCTAACCTCTGCTTCAACAGAGGTTGGTGATATCACTTATTAACATTTCATT
This sequence comes from Scophthalmus maximus, assembly GCF_022379125.1. Classification (NCBI taxonomy): domain Eukaryota; kingdom Metazoa; phylum Chordata; class Actinopteri; order Pleuronectiformes; family Scophthalmidae; genus Scophthalmus; species Scophthalmus maximus. Next base: position 13,807,849 of record NC_061528.1, on the reverse strand, counting down.
ATTTGCCTATTTCTTTACTACTAAATCTAAACCTCAACCAAAGCCACTGACACTGTAGGTTTAGTATAAAAGCATGTTGTTGCTTTGATTGATGTGACCTTTGGTTAAAATCTGTTTGATTGTGTGTGTGTGTGTGTGGGTGTGTGGGTGTGTGTGTGCGCGTGCGTGTGTGTTTGAAGGAGAGAGAGAGAGAGGAAGAGGAAGAAGTCGACATTATCTCCTATCTGAGGTCAGAATCTGTCTGTCTGGCTCCAAACCTCTGATTTCACTCTTCCATGTCGCAGACTTGAGTGAAAATCCTTCTGATCTTCAGTCGGGGCTAATTCCCCAACCCTGAGGGTTTGATCATGCTTAATTACAGCCTCCACACAAACACAGACGCACACAAACAACACACATACACACACACAGACATTAACACAGATATATGGCCTATAAATACACACAAAGTTGGCTTGTGAGGGCAAAATAAGCTTAATTGCGCAGGTCCGTGTGGTAAGACCACAACCCTTGTGAGTGCGTGTGTGTGTGTGTGTGTGCATGTGCTTGTGTGTGTGTGTGTGTAGCTGCTGAAAAGATAAAAGGTTAGATAGCTCTCTTTTTTTTAAAATCAGGAAATGAAGAGCTGCCAAATGGTTGTGGACCCCCCCCAAGGCTACTCATTATGGGGTTAAAGTGATGTACACACACACACACACACACACACACACACGCTCCAACACTGCTGTGTTTGAAGACTCGGTGTCTTCTGACACTCTACCTCTTTCAACCCTCTCTCTGTCTCTCTAACCCTCGGTCTCTCTGTCGGGGCAGGTCTGAGATGAAAGTCAGCCCGAGTCTTTTTTACCTCCCCGAGGGTATTAATCTTCTAACGACCACATAATCTGTCATAAATAACCCTTCTGTCTTTAGATGTGTTGTTAACAGGTAGAGTCAGTGCAGGTAGCCGTGCCGACAGGACACAGTGGTCAATTTGGGCAACTCTCAGTGTGTGTGTATTTAAAGCAGTGGCGTGCCCCCCCCCCCCCCCCCCCCCCCCCCCCCTTTCCCTCCCTTCATTAGCGCTGGCTTCATCCATGGTTTTCATTTAGCTGCATTTGATTGCTCTTTTTGTCAGCAAAGGAAATCCAATATGAAGTTCAACATAGCAAGGGGAAGTTAATTTACCCTGCTGCCTTAAAAAAAAGGCACAGTCCCAAACCCATTGACCTCAAAAATTCATACAAAGCAAACCAACAAAAGAGGGGGAAAAAAGGAGACATCTTTCGTCAGAAGCTCCTCGGCCTACAGTGACAGGTATAATGCCTTAATATCATTAAGAATCCACAGCAGAAACTTCAAAGCAGTATTAAGTCTGTATGGATATGGACTGCAGCGTTATATGACAGCCGAGTGTGATAGATTTAGCTGAAAGTCATTATGGGGGTGTTCAGAGTCTGCGTGTGTAAGGAGTGGTAGTCACCGTATGGACACATTCCCATAGATCAGCTAAAACAAATGCATACACTAAGTAGACAGGGGCCTGCCTCCCTCCTGTTGATTCTTCACACCCGTCCTCATCATTGTTTTTGGCAGCCGGCGCAGGCTTCCTCCCATTACTGCCACTCAATCTCCTGTAATTCATTCTCTGATGTGTTTGTATTCTTTGTGGCAAATCCTTTAGACCCAACTGTACAAACACACCGTGTGATCATCTTTTATCAGTCGAGCGTCAAGCACGGAGGACCTTAGACAAAGACAAGGGGTCCACTACTCCGCTGATGTTTGGTTATCGGGAAAACAATTCAGGTGACGAGTTGTTTTTTTTCTCAACAGCAGATCGTCCAGGCCCATATTCAATGTGCCATAGGTGTTTTATTCTTTTTATTACCAGATGCCTTTTCTGATGCGGGTTCAGGGCTACCGGAGATAAAATGCCAACCAGCATATATTCATTCAGTCATATATCTGGATTGAGGAGTGGGATTGTAGTACATTGTTACTGTCTACACTCTCTTTCATGTGAACCCCACAATCAACCACTAGCAGTCACTAGCATGCAACAAGTTCAATGGAACGCACGAGCGAGCCAACTTAGAGATAAACCCAGCAACCTCTCCGGTCACTGTAGACCCAGCCAGATTCAAAATTAAAGATTAAACCACGACATATATATATGTATATGTATCAAACCTCCGACTGGTTCTTTGGTATATGTTTTCAAAATCGTCATTGTGTGAATCAATCTCATCCATTTTCTTAGTGTGAAGATCCATTGAAAAAAACAAACAATATATAACAGTGCAGTCGTCTGCCGTGCCTCCGATTTCCTGACTCTAAATCCTCTGGCTATCACCTATGTTTTGATTAGGAAGTGGAGTCTTAACTGATGAAACTTATGAAAAATATTATTTTTTTATTATCATCATTATCATTTCATCCAGGTGGTGAGACAAGTTTTGAGGATTCTGGAAACACCTTCAGAACCAGCGCTCGGTTTTTGTTTTGTCAAACGACCTTGTGGGATTTCTAAAAACCTGCAGGATGTTTATTTCATTGGAAATATTTCCCCTTGCTTTTGTGATTAAAATCCAGTGGTAATGCCTGTCTTGCTTTTTAAAATATCCATTTATTCATTTTACAGGGAAATACGCCATACATGTTTATTTTTCTGCACTCTTCCACGTCTCTCCACCTACAGTTTATTCAGTTCCGTTACAAATGGGAGTGTGTTTGACCCCATGCAGAATATTCATTACCTCGGTTGATAATGACTTCCTGCCCGATTGAATAATAGGCCAATCTGTGGCCAGGAAAGCTGGCTAAGAAGCAAGCCATTGTAGAAGATGAAGAATGAGGTTAGAAGCTGGTTCGTGGGCTTTTCCACAGCACTTAATTTCTGATGACAATGAAATCAGCGGCCAGGGGGTTCTGTCATCCTGGTTCTATTATTCCTAAATGAAAAATCTGTTTTCCATTGAAATCTTTCGCTTTCTCTTCTTACTCATTTTCTTTTTCTCTCAGGCAACCTCCTCCCCTGTCACCTCATCTGATATTTTAAACGATCCATGAACAACATCTAACCCGTTGTCGTACAAATGAAATTGCACATGATTGGAACGGGACAGTTAATGGTGATACTGTTTGACTGGAGCTGCTGGAGGCGGATCTGTTTTCGGCGATGTTGGATTGGCGTTCACCACCGTTACATTCCAACGATTGTTATTATTATTGAAATAACCATGATGATTAGAGCTGCAGCAATTAATCTATTATCTACTACTACATGAATCTACATCTATTTTGAAAACCAATGAATCAATTAAAGGAGCTTTTAAGAAAGAGATTTCAGGTTCTTAAAAGTGAATATTTTCTAGTTTCTTTGCTCCTCTGTGACAGTAAACCGAATATCTGGGAAAAAAATCTAAAAATCATCTTGGGATTTGGGAAAGACTTTATGGACCAAACAACTAATAAATGAAATGAGAAAATTATTTACAGGTTAATCGATACTGAAAATGAATCGTTAGTTGCAGCCCCTAACAATGGCCGCAGCTCGCAAGTAACATCTTTCCAGCATATTCTAATAGGATTGAAAAAAGTCTAGTTATAGTTTTCTGCACTAGCCAAGGTCAGTGTCTTCTCATAGACAATGAGTAGTGCTGATCAATTCTACAGTAAATATGGAATAAAATCCATCAAATCATATCCATCAAATGGACATTCTGATGTCCTCCCACCCCCAAATAGCCATTATTTAAGCCCCATACTTTGTTCTGGTTAAGACGTCAGCCTGACCCGAGCAAAAACAGCCTCACACACTTAAACACATAATCCATCTGCTTCCAGGCCAAAAACAAGTTCCAAGCCTAATCAATGCTGACTTGCTAAAAGCTCTGTCCCTTCAAAAAAAAAAAAAAAGCCAATTATTTTATCTCTTTACACACCAGGGCTCAACCTGCCAAATCCGAGCAAGATCTCAAACACATGTTATCGAGTCTGGCTGCCTTAAACTCTGAGTGTGTGTGCGTGTGTGTGTGTGTATGCGTGCTCGCAACACCTCAAACCCTGGTGTTTTCCAGTATCTTTGATCGCCTGACAGAAGAGGAGGTGCTCATCATTAGCATCGTCCTCGCGTGATTCATATGTTTGTTTCCGAAAAAAATATATCTCCTACGATTACACAACGTAGATCGTTTCCATTTGTTTTTCTGTCAACTAGAGCGCAGTTTTTTTGTTTTTTTTAACAAGCTCCCACCTCGCTCGGCCTGCACATGTCAATACAGAGCAGTGGGGAACCCTTAGGGCCTTCGAGTCCTTCAGAGAGAGAGATCATCTTCTTAAATGTTATATTTAATCCCGCTCATTAAATAATTACTCTCTTTTTTTCTCCCCTGATTCTAACTTTGGCCTCGTTTCCTATTAAGATTCCTTCAATAAATGCTGGTGTATTATGAAAGTTAAGATTAAGGGGTGTTGGGGTAAAGGGATTAACCTGAGCCCAAGTGTCCTTTAAACCTCCGCCATCTCTGATAATCAACTCACCCTAACAAGACGTATTTTGGCATTTATTTTTCTCTGTACACTGCACGACTGCCTCCGCTTCTGTCTGTTTTGTCATGTCTCATGTCAGGTTTTTCCGCTTCACCGGGCGATAAAGGCCTTAGACAAAGCAGCGGCCCCGTGAACGGAGACACACTGTAATTGTGAATGATGAAAAAATGAGACTATCACAAGCAGAGAAAAGAATATAATGCAATACAATCGTCTGTAAATCAAACCATTTCATTCGGTGTAATACCATGTACTGTATGTATGTATAACCATCTGCCCTTCTAATTATTTTACAATCGGTATGAATAGCGTCAAATCACTCCGCCCGCTCAAGTGTACCGAACATTGCGCTGTGATGCTCGATAACAATTCCAAGTGTGTGTGTTCAAGAATTCACCGTCAATCCACTTTTAAGTAATCCTAAGTGGCTTGTCCTGTCTCTTTTTCTTTTCCTGAAGTGAATTATGAGGGCAGGAATGTGCTGCTGGCATTTTTTTTATCTCCTTTCTGTGATTTGGAGGCAGCTGGAGAGTAAATAGAAGGGTGGTGGCAGCGGAACTGTCAGTCAAATCATACCAGCCGCTTTAACGTTCAGCTGAATGAGACCGAGAGTTTGTCTCAAAACATTTTTCTCTAACGGAACTGGGGAGAAAAGATTTTAAACACCAAGAGACATCACTAAGTCGCTTTGTGTCGCGCGTCATTCTTGATCCTCCGATTTCTGCCATTACACGCCGCACACATTGGACAGATGCTGGCGCTGTTCGTTCCCGATCTCCGTTCGTCCGTCTCCATCGGTGCTAAAGGAAGTCTGACTCGCTGAACAAACCGGCCATCAAGGCTCATTCATCAGGAGCCAAATGAGCCAGAAATAAATACGTCTAATTTCCAACATGATTACCGTCTCAGTTTGATGTGAAAATAAACCCATGATTAAAGTGATTTCCAACTTTGGAGACAGACTCTGAACCTCAGACAACAGCTGCCCCCCCGTCTCCTCACATTAACATGCATTCACTCCTGCAGCATCGTGGGGTTTATCAGCGTGAACCGTGTCAAGAGTGTCAAAACACGCTTTCCACCGACAGATCACACAACTACAAACAACTTCCGGAACTGGGAATCACAAAGAGTTCATGGCTCAAGTATCATCTGCAGTTGTCGGCTGTGTGTGTGTGTGTGTGTGTGTGTGTGTGTGTGTGTGTGTGTGTGTGTGTGTGTGTAAAAAAGAAAAAAGAAGTAACTTGTAAGGGCTTGATGTAAATACTTAAATCCTTAAATAATTTACATCTCCGGTAATTTCGATTCCAAGTTGTGTTCATGGCCTGAGCACTCAAATGAAATGAAGTGTGTGTGTGTGTGTGTGCGTGCGTGCGTGCGTGTGTGTGTTGTTATTTCTTCATCTCTCTTCATCTTTTGATTGCTTTAATTACAGACTTACTGTCAGCTTCCCACTCAGTGCGCAGGGAAAACAAACTCTCAGGGCACATGAAAGAAGTCTCTCTGTCACACAAACACACACACGCACTCTCACACGAACACACACACACACACACACACACACACACACACACACACACCTTCCCCAGCTCCAGTCAGTCAGTAGGCTCTTTGATTCTCTGCCTGCCGGTGATCTGTCTTTCATCGTCTCCTCTGCCTGATCCCTTGTTCCCCTCTTTAGCTCTGCTGGGGCAGAACATCGCTCTCCCCGTCTCTGTGTCTGTCTCTGTTTATTCTGCGGCGGCTGTAGGTGGGAAGGCGAGTCTGCAGCCTCGAATCCGTCTGAATGTCTTCTTGCATCCGTCCAACTAACACCTCCAGTAAGGTGCTCTGAGGACAATGCAGCTCCCCCCACTCAAAACGTGTTTTTTGAGAGGGCACCTTTAATGAGGTTGGTAAGTGCAGGTATGACTGCAAAAATAAAAAGCATATCAGCAGTGGACAGGCCTTTTGAGGACCCTAAAAAGTTGTTCTATTGTAACATTGTTCATGTTTGACACTCAGCAAAGGGCCACAAGGTGGAATTGAACCTGCCGCCACTGCAGGAGGGGCTCAGTCTTCATGGGACCGCCCGGAAGGGAGGGGGGGGGGGGGGGGGTCTTTAACGCACAAAACCACATCAATCCACTGAAAAAGTCGATTGTCTGAGAAATTTGCGAACCAACAGAAGCATCCGTGCCTGTGTCTGGCAACGCGTATCCCCACCTGCCACCCTCAGTAATACAGGTCGCAGCATCCATCTAGATCCTGTACACACATCTGCACAGGTGCCCCCGACAACAACTTGATCCCTCACTGGCCCCCCACCTGCTTCACCAGCCACGCCACATATTACCAAACTATGATTTTCAAGACCTCACCGCTACATTTCTGTTTCTCCACAAATGTGAGACATTATTAAATGCCAAGCTCCCCCCCTCCACCGCAGACTCAGAATAGAAGGAACTGATGACTAACTGTAAGTAGGTTCCCCCACATGCAGGACACTGAAGTAGACACAAATGAGACCACAAAACCCCAATCAGATGAAACCTGCTCCCTGGGGCCTACATGGAGAGGTTTCAACTGTTGACTTGGTATTGGTTTGTTGAGCTGTCGGCACGGCGCATGGGGAAGTCATAGTGGTGAGAGTGAAACGTATGATTCGAAAAAGTTTGTCCCTTTTGATGTTGCCCTGCAGGGATTATTGCACGTAAATTAAAATTTAATCAAATGCAGCTATACACTCTCATTTTGCCAGCGACCTCCTGGAAGACCCCGGGGGAGCGCTGAAGATTCCCTGGCACATCGTCGGCTGTTACCTCTCTCCTGTCCCGGAGACAGTGTTTGTGACTGTGACTGGTAATTGATTAGGAACACTCTAAGCTTCGGGTACATTGGAAAAAAATGATTTTGCTTCCTCATTAAGGAGGAATGTGCATTTGGGGGTTTGACCTGCATCAGCGTGGAGCAGATGCAGATGCTCACCAGGCCGATGCAGAGCAAAAGGTTGTAGACTGATTTGTTTTTTGTTCAATTTAGAAAAAGCCGGCAGGATCAAATCCCTCTGACAAAGGTGAGTGAATCTAAAGAATCCTCTCGAGCATGTCACAGCAAAATTAAGTATGATTTCATTATTAATGCGAAATTAATTATTCTACTATATGTCTGATTTCTGTATACTTTGTACAACTATCACTTTAGAATGTATTTATTTAATAATGCACATTGGTTAAACTTGTACAGCCTTAAAGGACGAATCTGTAGGGAGAAATATTCCAGTAAAGTCTTTTAGTCATTTTCCGAAATTTAACCCATAACAATAAATAAAAGTATCCTGGTTGGGCTGTGGTGGACACTGATATCTTAGCTTCCTTAAAATCATCTTTAGAGTATCAACACAAGTCTAAATCTCTTACATCCCTTTGGATGATTATTACAATCCTGCAGTATACACAATGATTACTGTAGCTCTTGCACATGGTCCTGGTTCTGGTCAGGCCGCCTGGATAAAAGCCTCCGCCAAGTGAGCTCAAATAACTCCGCTTCCACAAGTAAACTCTGAGTGACGCGTTTCACAAAATTTCACCTCAGATGTGTGAAGCATTATGAAACATACGAGTCTAACGGGCCTTCTGAGCTCTATAAATTTCTCAACGGGGGGGGGGAGATATGCTGCGTGAATTGGAATCAGCTGTGTCATGTCATATAAATCTCCGCAATGACTCTCACAAGAAAAACAAATGATTGCCCTCTCCCTTCCATGATTACACTCCAAAATATTGTGTTCATTCCAGTACCACGCAGCATAAAACAACAGAGGCGAGAGAGTAAACAAATCGTCCATTCACTTCAGCTTAGTATTGGATGATCAAGACTACAGGCGCCGGCTTTGTTCGTTTTTCTGCCTTCATCTCTTTAATCCTCAGAAACCATATTAACTTCTTTTGAAGATGAGTTACAGTCCCTCCCCTGTTTCTTCTCCGTGTCTCCTTTGCCTTTCTACCTGTGAACATGAAAGATTCAATGGCAGCGGAGACGGGCTGCACTGGGGGCTACATGGGGAGAGAGAGAGAGAGACGCACAGATAGAGAGACTGAAAGAGACGGATTGATTTCCACCTCCAGCAGCTACAGTTCAAAGCCAGCCAGCAGACTTCAGAGGCTCGGCAGGACCCGGCATGTTCCCAGCCGGGCCGAGCTGCCTGTCTGCGGGCAGGACTTCCCCCGGGGGCCCCAGGGCCCGGGACAGTCAGGCGGCACCAAGAAAACAATTATGCAGACAGAGGATGAAGGTGCGCAAGGTCACAACACACACACACACACACACACACACACACACACACACACACACACACACACACACTTGCTCAAACACCCACAGCCAAAAATAAAATATCAAAACCTTTCTGACGTGATAAAAGCAAATGTGACACATGACAAGCAGTCACTATCAATTAACTAGCAATTCTTTTCTATATTCACACTGTTCAAAACCACCACAGGACATTAAGTCTTAATGTCTGTGTGCTAATGAGATAAAATCATACAATTGCCACTCAGCTAATGAGGCCTAGAAACAACCTACGTACATGAACTGTCACACACTTGAAGACTGTACTTGAGGATATGCTTGTCAACATGGACTGTACTCAAAAATGACATGCATATCAATATTCCCAGTTTGAAATGTGTTGCTCCAGCAGCCATGCACTTGACAACAAACGTATCTGCATGTACAGCCTGAGATGTTTATTTTGTCCCCTGTCATAATCAGATGAATGACATTTCATCCAAATACATGACGGCTGACTTCACTTTTGCATCTTTCAGCAAAACACTTCTCTCTCCCAAAAGCCCAAGACGCATTACCCAGAGCATAAAGAATCACAATCCGCACTTGATAAAAAAAAAATTACAGTAAAGCACATGCTGTGTGTTTGGCATAATAAGCGTTGCTCAGGAATTTCCCCCCTTAAGTCTTGCAGCAATCCGTCCGTGCATTCCTGAGGGCAGAGCTGCTGTCTCACCCAACTCACCTGGAGCCCGGAGAGGGGGGGGGGGGGGGGGCGGGGGCGCGCACTGGCGAGGGTCTCTCCGCGGCGCTGCGGGGTCAGCTGGCGGGCGGGCGGGCGCGCGGCGGGTTCTGCGTGATCGGTGATCAATCTCTCGAGCGGCGTCGGAGAAGCATCGCCGAGGGACCGTTGGCCGTCTGCGAGTTTTTAACTCCACACTGCTCGAACTGTGCCTCAGCCTCCGCTGCGCTGCATGTCGGTGTGCATGCAGGCTCCTCCTTGATTAGAGAGAGAGAGAGAGAGAGAGAGAGAGAGAGAGAGAGAGAGAGAGAGAAGAAGAAGAAGAAAAAAAAAAGTGAGAAGCTTTCTCCGCCCTGAGTGAGAAAGAAATTAGCGCGTCCCAGGTAGACTCGCTGGCTGCGGGGACCAATGACGCGCTGCGGGCCACGACTCAGCTCCGCCATCTAGCGGCCGCCAGGGGGTGGTGGCAATGCGTAATGGATAAGAGTCTCCAATCAATAGTGTACCTTCGCACCAAGATATGCCAAGAATGATTAAATACATAGAAGGCACACAAAGCAGTCTTCAAGAGTTGAGTTGACACAAGAAAGCAATCTAAATGAAACATGCACATAGAGACCAACATAGACAGACACAAGTCCTGCACAGGTGTCACTAAAGTCACAACTGTCACCTAAATGTCAAATGGCAAATTATGCAGCACAGTGGTCACTGTCACTGTTGTAATGTTGTATATTATGTTTCTACTATTGATGCATCCACCTGTAGGAAGTATTATAACGTGTTATGATTGATTGCCACATTTTATAAACGTTTTCAATATACAATCTCAATCTGCAGAGGAATTGCAAGTGTTTTTAAGTCAATGTAGTGTCACCAAGTACTAGTCACAAAATTTTACTTGGATAAAGTACTTGCAAACATGTACCTTCAATTTCATAGTTACCTTCCACAACCGAATAGAACTGCTAATGCCACGTTTTCTACTAGAGCCATCACAAAAACACACAAACACACACGCACAGGCACACGCACACACACACACGCACACACACACACACACACACACACACACCTTCCTTCTTTTGAAACAGGAGCCATAAATTAGTTTGAGTGTGTTTGTGCTCATGTGTGCTTCTCGACCACTGGTGCCTGTTGTCTGAGGGGGAATAAAGCTGGACTTTAGTCTTCCTCCTCCTCCTCCTCCTCTGTTTCCGCTGCTTCTCTTTTTCCCAACCACAGGAAGGAGGAGATAAAAGAGGGGCTTTGAAAACACTGGGAGTCCTGTAATTACTTACTCTCTGTCTCTGTCTTTCCCTCTGCACCTCTTTTTCTCTTCCTCCTTCCTCTCCTCATCACTCTCTTTCTTGGTCACTCTTTTTTCTGCCACTTTCTCTGTCCCTCTGTCAGACTGTTTTCTTCTCTATGCATCATCTTCTCATTTTTCTTTCTTCTCTCTCTCTCTCACTCTCTCTCTCTCCCTCATTTTTGTGCCTGAGACTTTATTGATGTCGATCCAGGGGCTTCCTGACTGAAAAAGAGGGTGTGAGGAGAAGAGATTAGATGGAAAGAGAGGATAACAAGAGGAGTGATGAGTTCTGCTGTGAGAACGATGGCTGCTCTGTCACAGACCAGACAAAAGCATAGTAAGGAAAAACCTGTATTTCCACACACTGACTGTGTATCAGGATAACACGCAAACAATTCTACATGAGGAACAGTTGGGTGTAACGAGATGATGTGTTGAGTTAATATGACATAAATTACATCCGACACTACAATAAGACAAACTGAGATTCATCAGATATGATGACATAATGGAAAGTGTTGGTCTTTTAACATTAAAGAGTAGGATACAGGGGGAAAACAATATGTATAACAGAGACAAAATGAAAGACATTCAATGATAATAATGAACAAAACATGAGGTAGGAACACAGCATTTTGTGGAAATGGTAATTCAAATATGATTAATTTCATGAATTATTTATGTGATTTTGAAGACATTAGGCTGTATCAAAACATATCAACATGTCGATTAACTTACATAAAATGAAACAGAATAATATGGGGGAAAACAGTGACTTTAATTCCCTGTATCTTAAATATCAAGTTTACCCAGTGTATCATCTTAATGTACAACCCTCTCACTTCCACTTAATGTTATGGCCGTGCTTTTATCGAATGGTCCTAAACAAATAAGATTTGGAGTCATGGGTGCTTGCTATATGAATTGAATCATTAGTGGAATATCTCATGAGTCTCTATGAAGTCTCAAGTTCAACATGCATTAATGTTGGAGATCAGAGTTTTCAAAGATTCAGCGTGCAGCAGCTGTCACACACTGGCTATCGTGTTTTAACTCCCCCGAGCTCCACATCAAAGTGCTGTAACTCAGAGAAGACAGCAGTCAGTGGAGACTTCATTTGCTTCTTGATATATTCAACTTAATTCAGTTTGCAGCAACATCATTAAAAACAACCTTCCTCGTGCTTTTTATGTTTGCCCACCGAGACGTGGACTCTGGGAGGAGGAGTTGGAGATGTGATCCAACAGTTATCCACTTTTCAAAGATGAAGCCAAAGCGAAAGAAGAAAAATATACATTTAAATAATAAAATCTTATTTAATATTTACTAAATTATCATCCATGAAAAAGGTAAACATTTAAACCACAGGGCACATAAACTCTTCACTGAGTCCCTGGATTATGATGATACTATACTGTATTTGTACATCAGTTATTGTGTATCGGCTTCAATGTCACATAGAACCAGTTAATATAAAGTTCTTTCCATTGAACTAACACAAAAAAGGGTAATAAAAACATCACATCACAGGTAAACAACACCTAAAACTTTATCAAACTTGGTCCTCTTGTTGTTTTCACAAGAAAATAGGCCTATACTCCGCCCCCCCTCTGTTTTAAATGCTCTACCAATGAAGCTATTTCCGACTCTGTGACCTTGTTAGCATCCCTGTTAGTATCCCCCATGTGTACATCGTCTGGCCTGCGAGAACACACGCACCCTCTAACTACTCTTCAACGGGGGAAGCAAAGAGCCAGTTGCCATGGTAACTGCTGTGTCAGCTAACCTACTTTTGCATGAACGTAGGACATTGGGTGATAAGAGAGAGGTGTATGGCATAGGTACATGAAGGGGAAACACGCACACGCTACATATTCATGATATTCAATCGATTTCATCTTTCTCCAGAGGGCAGAACTGTGTGGTTACAGCACTGTCGCCTCGCAGCAAGAAGGTTCTTGGTTTGAATCCCGGTTTAACCAACCAGGGCCGTTCTGTGTGGGCTTTGCGTCTTCTCCCCGTGTCTGCGTGGAGTTTCCTCCGGATACCAAGGCTTCTTCCCACAGGCCAAAGACATGCAGATTGGGGTTAGGTTGACTTTGAGACTCTAAATTGACCGGTTGTGTGTGTGTGTGTGTGTGTGTGTGTGTGAATGTGAGATTGAATGGTTGTTTGTCTATGTATGTTGGCCATGATGGGCTGGTGATCTGAGTTAGGCGACCTGGCATTGTTGTAATGTCTAATGTCAGATTTGACGGTTCCAGCTCCAGAATTATTAATTACAGTATTGTAGTTGAAGCCTGTGGGGCACCAGCTAAGCTTGTCTAATATTCCCCTCCTTCCTCTTCAAATGAATCGATGCCCACCTCTACGTAACCCTTCTCCAGGGCGGCCATGTCTTCTCTGGCCTCGGAGAAATCTCCCTCCTCCATGCCCACAAGTAACCAGACTGAAGGGGTAGGAAAGGGTGGGTGACGCTCACTGCGTTTAGGCGGGCTCTCGGTTCCGCCCTGTCTTTCTGTAGGCTGCAGACATCACAACCCGTCTGAAAACGCAGCACCTCTTCAGCCATGTCGCCCCAGATGAAGGGCCGTCTCAGGGTGGTCAACGCTGTCTCCGCCCCCTGAGCATCTTCTTCAGCCTTGTGGTGCCATATCCACACTTCTGGCACTTCGGACCTGGACACACAATCTGGAGCCATTGCTCGTGCGCGTAGGATCTATAGGTCTGCTGCACAGAACCCCATCATGAACACAGAGTCTCTTTTACCAGCTTGGCAGCACTTGCTGAGAGTGTCCGGTAGTTGTTCGACCACCCTTCCTTGTGGGGGGGTCGGCTGCAGGAAACCTGGAGAGGGCATCTGCGCGTGTGCTCTTCTTCCCGGCACGATGCTGGACTTCAAGGTCAAAGGATGCCAGTGGGGCCACCCAACGTTGTTCTACTGCATCCAACTTAGCAGACTGTAAATGAGCAACAGGGTTTTTGCCTGTATACCCAAATGTCCCTGTTGTGGGACAAATAATCTTATCTTATCTTATTATCTTATCTTAAATTTATCCAACCAAGTAGTCTTTTAACTTCTCTGTAATTACCCATTTTTATGTGTGAGCTCTGACTAGCATAAGCTATTACTCGCTCTTTACCTTCCTGGACATGAGCCAATACTGCTGCCAAACCTTGGTGACTGGCATCTGTGTAAAGAACAAAGAGCTCGGAAAAATCATAGATATAGATGGAGATTAGGCACAAAAAATACCATTAAAAAAAGAATAGAAATGCAGATGACATAGAGGTCAGGATAAAACACAAGTCCTTATAAAGTCTCTGGCAAAACTCAAGTCTATTTTCATAGCTCATCATAACAAGGATTTACCAAAAGAAAACAAAATAATGACTCGCAGTATACAAAGCATAAAACTCCCTTTGGGAAAAAAAAAGTAATAGTCTTAACAACAGTAACTTACCCTGCCAAGCCTTAAGTAAGCTGGGCACCAATCTCTGACTCTCTGCCCTAATGAGGAGGGGAAATGAGACCTCGGGGGTTCATGATGTGCCAGAAACATAAGTTATGGAAAAGTTCATGAAAATTAGATAAGAACATAAATTGAAAACACAAAGATAAACTAGCCAATGGCAAAAACTTGGGATTTGAGCCAGCAAAGTTGCTGCTCACATCCATAAAACTTGCTGTAAATGTACATTCTCTTATATTTATGTGTACATAATGCAACAATAAACCAAGTAGAACATAGTATACATTGGACATATGCGTACTTTATGAAACAGCACTGGACAGAGAGCTGTTTAACTTTTGTATCTCTAAAAGGCTACCCTCCATCCCTAATTGGCACGTCAACTATTTAACAGCTCCCACCTTTTGTCTGTTATTGACAACGCTGGGTTCTACAGGGAGCCCTGACTATGCTGCTTAAATGGATTGAGGGGATTTTCATCCAATTATCCTTTTTTTGTTCGCTTCTCCCTGTAGTTCCCCTCTAATTCTGAATCATTGGCTGCGGAGAATTGTATTAAGCAGATGAAACACACTGGGCATGACATGAGTGGCTAAGATTAAGAGAGAGAGAGAGAGAGACTGTGAGTTTGGGCTTGTTGCCAGCACTTGTGGGCTGCTGCGCTATAGAGGCATTCAAAATCAGGGTTTGACAACAACAACAACACACACACACACACACACACACACACACACACCCTTGCAGTTAACACTTAATGGTGCAATGCAATATTCTGCAGCCACCACAGAAAGTGTCACCACAGCAGTGGTGTCATGTTGTCTTTAATATTAATAATATTTAATATAATATCATTAACTGTATGAACTGTAAGAACATATACTATATGTGACATGTAAGTAAGTATGTCACTCTCGATTCAGTTCAGTCTCTATGACTTTCCATTGTCATTGCATTAACTGTCATTCTGTGTTTACATACAGAATGTTGATGTATGTGTCGGCAGCAGAATACTGTCCTTATTAAATTAAAACAACAAACCATGGCAGTAGTGTGACTTCGGCACTTTATTTATAAATGAATAACAGTGTCAAACCGTTTCGGTATCTGATTCATCAATGCTGTGCTCACCACCTCCTTCTGTCTCGTCTTATGCCTCAGCAGCTTTTCACCGTGGGTGGTAAATAGTGGGCCCACCCACCCATCCACGTCAAGGCGTCAATGTGTCACATCGATACACACACACACACACACCCACACTGACACACAGGGCAGGTCTGAACAGGTGGAAAGGCAAAGCAAGCCTGCAGTCATGGCTGACGACACACACGAACGCACACACACACACACACACACACACACACACACACACACACACACTTCTTTGTCCTTTATCTGTTGTGATGCGTCCGTCACCTCTGATAGTATTTATCCTCGAGGAATATTTCAGAAGAAATGCTGTGTTGTTTATTTATTTATGTATTTGTTTATTTTTTTTACTTTATCTTAATATTCAGCATTTAACCATTGCCCATTATGAGACAATTGTTCCTAGTCTAAGACACTTTATAATCTAATGTTACTAATATTTTGTTCCATAATTTACTCCCTGCAGCCCAGGAAATCCAGTGAAGTAAGCCAATTACACTCCTATGGTATATCACATTGTACCCAATGATACTTGAAAATGGTTGCAATTGTTGCCTACAATAATTCTATATAATCCCATAAGATGCTAAAGTCATAGTTATTTTGTATTCTGTCTGGTGTTGTTGTTGTTGTTGGTTACCACGTATATCAAGAACAATTACAAAACAGGAGGGTTTTAGTTCAAATTGATGTTAACAAGGGAGATTTTAGTTCAGAGCTGTACGAAAATTTCACTCGTGGCCACCAGGTGTCGCCAGAAACCACACAAAGCTCAGCCGAAGGGGAGGTGCGTGTCCCCGTCAGGTGGGCGTCACAAGGTGAGATGCCAAATCAATTGCCCGGTTTCAAGTTGGATTCGGTGCTTTCTGCGGAAAATAACCACCCTGCACTCACAAGTACACGCGGTTGATGGTCTTGTGAAGAAAGTAGAAAGTTGTTTTTTTTGTGAACTGGTGACATGATACAAGTCCTTGTTAGAAAAGGGTTTCTGTTGTAACCAGCGTGTGATTGGTAACAATTAAGGTCCCCCCCCCCCTTTCTCTCTTTCTATCTCTCTCTCTCTCTCTTACTATCTTACTATCTTACTATCTATCTCTCTCTCTCTCTCTTACTATCTTACTATCTTACTATCTATCTGTCTCTCTCTCTCTCTCTCTTTCCCATCAATCTTGTCCTGGTGCGTGAGCGCGCGCCGCAATTGTGGTCGGCGCGCGGAGGATGATGATGATGATGATGATGAGAGCGTGACCTCACCGCTTTCTGCACAGCTGCTGGAGAGAGAGAGAGAGAGAGAGAGAGAGAAAGAGAGAGAGAGGAGGGGAGACGCGCACACACGGAGGGAGGGAGGGAGAGAGAGGAAGCGAGACACAAACACGCCGGGGGAGACGCAGAGAGGTGCGGAGAACAGCGGAGAACGTTCCCAACAACACGGGGCCAACTGCTCGGCGCGCGGGGGTACTCCGTCGCGGGGCGTCCGCGGGCTGCTCCCCCCCCCCCCCAGAATGCTCCACTGTGCCCCCGGCTCATTTCTGCGGTAGGCTACTCGAACCGGCCCCCCCCCCCCCCCCGCCCCCCGCGGGCGCCGACAGCCCAGATGCTCGCCCTCTCCGCCGACATGGACGAGTCCTCGTCGCTGCTGGATCTGCTGGAGTGCTCGGTGTGCCTGGAGCGCCTGGACACCACGGCCCGGGTGCTGCCGTGCCAGCACACCTTCTGCCGCCGCTGCCTGGAGAACATCGTCAGCTCGCGGAACGAGCTCCGCTGCCCGGAGTGCCGCATCCTGGTGGACTGCGGGGTGGACGACCTGCCCGCCAACATCCTGCTGGTGCGCCTCCTGGACGGCATCAGGCAGCGGCCGCAGCGAGGCAGCGGAGGAGGAGGAGGAGGAGTGGGAGCGGGCGGCAGGCTGTCCCTGGTCGCCGGCGGCTCGCTGCACGGATACGCAGCCGGGCTCTCCGCTTCTCCCCCGGGCAGTGCGGTCAGAGAGCTGCCCGTCGCCACCCGGAGCTCCCCTGTGAAGGTCGGTTACTTCCCCAACTATGCACAAATGTTTCCACCTTTCACGAGTCCTCCTCTGGGATCACACAAACCAACACTTCCTAAAAATGCAAACCTAAGCATTTAGCCAAAAAAACAACCACAACCACAACAACAACAACAACCACAACAACAACAACACCCCACAACTTAACGACTGCCTCCCTCTGTGGTGCGTCGCCTCCCTGTATCTCTGCACGTCTCGGGTGGGAGACATCTTTTTTGAGGACAATTGCACTAATGAATCCTCTGCTCTGATGTTTCTTCGCTGGATGACGGGGAACAGTGTGTTCAGCACACTGACACCCGGTTACACAGTGTGACCCACTGCAGCAGAGAGTGGTTGATAACTGGGACGAGGACTGGGGGAGAAAATATAGAAAAAGAAGAGAAAAAAAACTTGGTCGCAGGGTCCAAGTTATGAAACATGTTTGACAGAGGAAGTGAGGATGAGTAGAATAACATCGCCTGTCATTGTTGTTGCTCATGACACAGATTTGCATCGGCTGTTCTATGTTGCTGTGCAGTGATTGTTTTGCAGAACTGGTGCTTGTGATGGATGTGAGGTTGTCTCCTCTGTGATGCCACCGAGGGATGATTCGACCGAACTTAGTGAGAGAAAGAGAGAGAGAGAGAGAGATCAGGCAGACGGACGCAAAGGGAGAGTCACCTGTCTGTCTGTCTGTCTGTCTGTCTGTCTGTCTGTGCCACAGTCCGGGTGAAGCCCAGTTGCCCACAGGCTGCAGCAGAGGGAGGTTTCATCATAACCCCCGAGCCTAGGTGGGAGAGAGGAGCAGAGACTGAGCCATGTTTACTTGCAGTGTGCATCTGATGCACCGTGTCACGGAGCGTGTAATGTGAGATGTGCAGAAGAATGTGGCCAGTGAGTCAGACAGTGTGACATCGCCATCGACGCTGCCTGTCATGCAAATATGTTTCCAACTGGAATCTTTAAAAAGGAGGGAGCTGCAGTGAACAACCGATAGATTCCTATCATGTGTGTTTGGTCTTTTCAGAGCATGAATTCATTTTTGCGTGCTGATCGCCTGGTAGACAGGTGCTTAGGAAAATGAAATCAGGCTGAAGAAAGAAATTCAACACACACCGATGGTTCCATGAGAGTAACTGTCAATGAAAAATGAAAAAAAAGAAAAGGAACTGTCTGACCAGCAGCCGAGAAATTCCCAAATATTTAAGGTACAAAGTAAAACTGTCAGTCAGAGCACAAAGAAACGATGGATTCGTGTGAAATAAATCCATTTCTCATGCGCTTTCGTTTTAAAGAAAGACAGGATTATTCCCGGCTCATGCCGTAACTTGTTGAGCGGGACATACTGTATCTGTCCAAGGCCAGCTCGCGTTCAACGCCACTTGCATGAGGGTGGGCGTGGGCAGGTACGTTCATGTCGGCCCTCGGCACTTCCTCTCCTTTCCTTTCTTTTCTCCCCCTTTTGAGTTCGGTGATAGCCCCAATAAGAGGGACGCCGTGAATAATCGGGGCTGTGAAAGGCCCTGCCATCAGCTTCCCCGCCCTCCCGCTGGGTACGCAAAGACCCATCAGTCAAGCCAGCCATTGATTGAAGCAGCGGAGCACTTCGGTGTGATGAAGTGCAGCCGCAGTGAGCAGCCGCTCATTCATGGCGACGAACGGGAATTCAAACCCTCAGTGACATTTCCACTAACACTTAACACCCCACTTCAATTCACTCAATAAACCTTACCGATCCCCGCAGGGCGATTTTATGGATGGCACATGACGCCACAAAGCACATGCGCAAAAGGAGACAAAAGAGCGTTTGAACAACTGGAATATGTTTATGTCGCACGAAGCAAAATGCTTTTTGGACAAAGGCTCGTCAAAACGTTCTAGAGGGGCGCAGATGTAAAAAGCGCAGGTCTAATAGACACTGAAGCAGTCAAACGGGCCAATCGTTGAATATCAGGTGTCAAGGGGCTGTAGATAAGAATGATTGTGTTGCTATGGGACACGGAAGAAGAAGCAGACGTGCTGAGTCAGAAGTAAGACTCTCCTGCTGCTGTGCTCGTTGATCTTCTGTCGCAGACCTTGTGCTTTGACACATGCAAGAGTTTATCCAGGCTGATCAATTCTTCTTTTTTTTCGGGGGGGGGGGGTTAAATGGGAACTTCTCGGAAATGGGAAATCTGCCAAGAGGTGGTAAAGTAGATGCCGGTGCACAGAATGTGATATGAACGTTTCATCTTGCCTTTATAGTCAAATTTTCTGTGCTGAGTCAGTTGGGTAGAGAATTCAAATGCCTAAACATGCTCCGAAAACTCACACGTCCATTCTGGTGTAAAATAAGGGCATGTTCTTGTTTTTCTTTTGCTCTTTTACCCCACGGAAGAATTGTTGAGCCCGTTAGCAGCTGGTGACTTTGGCAGCCCTGGTCTGTCAGTTGCAGTGTTGTTCATCAGCTGTTGCAGAAATGTCCTGGCACTTGTTTGCCCATTCACAGACACGAGAGTGAAGACACACAGTGTGCAAACAAATGGATTTGAAGCATGTAATTGTAAACTGAGTATTGGTTCATCAGGACTGGATCTCAGTCAGGGTTGAATCATGTTCATTTAAGGACGCTGGTATCTTAACAGTTATTTTAGCGTTTCATACCAATTTCAAATCTTCCGATCAGTTCAGTTTTTTTTTTTTATTATTATCCAGTCCTCGCTCTGTGCACGAAAGTGCAGCGAAACAGATTGTTGAAAAACCACTTTTGTTTTCAACGGTTTTAGAGTGCAGTAAACAAGCAATTTGTCACAGACGACAGGTTAAAAACAGTAACAGAGTCAAGTGTGGCAACGGAGAATGGACCAGTTATTCCTGCTGTTACTGCTGTATAATGTTTATCCACGTTATTGTATGTATTTTCCGGAGGATTTTGTTTTATGTCTGATTTTTGGTGTATCCATTTTGATATCCCAAGAAGGTCTCGTCAGATTTCAGTTGAACTTGGTGGACTGCTATCCCGTGGCTCAAGAATGAAGTTATTCGTTGCAGAAGAATTTCTCGACATTGTGAGACAGGGGCACCTTTCTCTGTTTTCTGCATCAACTTGCAAAACAGAAATCTGAAACACGAACGGCACACTTGTGCGTCAATTTGTTTATTCTGTTGCATATTGATCCAATGATTCTATCAACCAAACTCAGTATGATTTTTTTGACCACGATAACATATTTTGACACATTTTGCAGCCTTGGTAGAGGTTCTGCACGCTCTAAGTGCTTGGTAGTTTGTGTAATCGTTTCTGGGCTGAGAAGCAAAAAAAAAAAAAGAAGGTGTGAGTCAAAGCTTGTTTTAGAATGATGTATTGAGGTAATAGTCCTGTACTTGTCTACCGCCACACTGAACAAACTGAGGAATCTCAAGACAATGCCTCACAATGCTTTACATTAGCGCAACCTGACGAAAACAAAAACCTGTTTCGATACTGAGTGTTTTGCTCAGATTTGATCAGAAAGTTGTCAGTTGTCAGAGGTCAAATGTCTTACTGAGTTTTTTAATTTGTAATGGCCTTGGCTAATCAGCCTTGTTATGTATATGCATTATTTTATAGAGGGGGGTTTATGTATTATGCAGTCTCTCCTTTGCACCTTAGTGACGCAACCTTTGTCCTGTTTGCTTATCTGAACAGTCTAATGTGATCAATAATCTAATATTTTCCCCAGGATTGTCTTCTTATCAGGTACACACCACCTTGATGGATCATTATTGCCCTGACAATCAAAATGTAACACTATTTAACAGCCAATGTTCCGATCAGTTATCAAACTGCAGCATATCCATATATGGTTAACATGATGTCATCAGCTCCTTTATTCAGAAAATACAGTTTTTGTCATAAGCTCTTAGAAGCTGTAACATTCTATATTGTGTGCCTGTGTGAGCATTACAATATAAAGTTTCCATTTACTGCATATGGACATGATCACCCAGAAAAGGTGTGAGCTCAACTTTGAGAAACTTCTTTGTGCTATGTGCCTGCTCGTCCAATTTCCATCAAAGCAGT
This sequence comes from Scophthalmus maximus, assembly GCF_022379125.1. Classification (NCBI taxonomy): domain Eukaryota; kingdom Metazoa; phylum Chordata; class Actinopteri; order Pleuronectiformes; family Scophthalmidae; genus Scophthalmus; species Scophthalmus maximus. The sequence goes on along the minus strand of NC_061528.1, from coordinate 13,786,306 downwards.
GTGTCACAATGATCCCAACTCTTGACCTCCTCCCATACCTGTATTTACCTGGGGTTGCTATGATGACGCCCGTGGTTTCCATGACGACACACTGCAGCAACGACGCCACCTTCTTTCATCTCCGGAGTGAGACATTGCTTTCCCCTGTCATTCCCTTGTGTGTGTGTGTGTGTGTGTGTGTGTGTGTGTGTGTGTGTGTGTGTGTGTGTGTGTGTGTGTGTGTGTGTGTGTGTGTGTGTGTGTGTGTGTGTGTGTGTGTGTGTGTGTGTGTGTGTGTGTGTGTGTGTGTGTGTGTGAGGGGGGATTAGGCGGGGGTTCTGAAGAGGAAACAGCCTGTTACCAATACCTGTAATCCTTTGATCACAGAAAAGTATTTTGTATTATAGAGTGTAGGGATGCATGCCCCCCCCTACACACAGACACACACACACAGTTGGGTATTCATTCACATTCACTCGTCACAAAAACTGCTGATCTCTGGCAGTAAACAACAAGCTCTCAGTCATTACCTTCACATTACACACACACACACGCAAGCATGCACACACACGCATCCACACACACACACACACACACACGCACTCCCACACACACACACACACACACACACACACACACACACGCGTATGCAAAACAAATGATCTACTATGGACTGTGGAGTCTGAGTGAATGTGCCTGGAAACATTTATTTCTTTTTGTGTGTGTGCTTGTGTGTGTCTGCGCGTGCAAATGTCTCTGTGCCTTCTCAACCTTTTTCAACACAAATTGTTAAGTGGACACACACACACACACACACACACACACACACAAACATGTTTTCCCCATGTCGCTCTTTTATTAATTATTTCTCGTCTTTTCTCTGATGTTCATGTGAAGAGAATTTAATGAATTTCAGTGTTATGTTATACCACATCGTGAAGATCCCCTCCACACACATTGCACCAGGCCATTTATGGAATAGTTAAAACAATCCTCTGCAATGTCTGGAAAGCGGTGCGGTTTTGGGCTTTGTTTATGTATGTGTGTGCACAAACACAAGAATGCAGGAATATACAGTATGCATTCATTCTATTTTCAGGCTTGCATTTTTGTTTACCAGTTATGTTTTTCTGCAGAGACAAGGCACGATTGGATTTTTAATGGTTTGCTATGAAGCTGCCCACCTCCACTATTCAAAAATATCGTAGCTTAAACCATCATTCATGCCAAGATGTACTAAGTGATCAGTGATACTAAAAATACTGTGTAAACTAGAATAACCGTATCAAAATCTCAATAGAATCACTTTGTTACTTGTGTTTTTAATGCAGTAAAGTGATAGTGGAGGCAACAGCCCTTTGACTCTCAATTAAATTCAATGTTGTGGTAGAAAAATCATGTTGCTAATCTACTGTGATGACGAGTGAGCATCTACTTTTTTGCCAGAGCCCTGTATGCTCATGTCAGAATTGTGCCTCCATCTGACCGGCCAGTGTGTCGTTTCTTTACATAACAGCGTTGCCCTAATTAATTCTGTCCATGTTGCTCTGAATCTGGGTGATGTCACGTCACATCAGTCTCATCCTTGGCCCTGCCGTCATGATGCTCACACAGATATGAAGATGGACGGAGGTGGTTTCATGATGGATGGAGGCAGAGTGGTAGTGGAGGGCAGCTTGTAGCCTGGGAGATGGTGTAATGAGTGTGTGTGTGTGTGTGTGTGTGTGTTGTTTAGTTTTGGGGGGGGGGGTGTAATGGGTGTTAAAGCCTAAACAAGCTTTGGAGCTTGACTGCTATTCCCACGGGTGTATGGGTGGAATCCCGTCAATCCCTTCCCCCAGTTGCACAAATACACACATGGGCACATACACTCACATTAGGCGAAGGGGTTAACACCCTCATTCCCGGTGCTATTGTTACTATGGAGATGAGGGTGAGATGTCACTTGCCACTGGTCAAGCCAGTACACTTCAGACAGCGGACGGGCACCTTATTTTAGGGTTTAGATTCAAAACGTGGAACAATGACATGCAAACGTGAAGATATTCTAACAGAAACTTCTCAAAGGATGAATCCCAACAGGGAGATTAGCTTCTCCATGTCGCTCACAAATGTTGCCATCGTCTTTTTAAAGTGCGTAGTGTCATAAGACAACCGGTCACCTTGTAGGACGCTGTCAGATGTGCATGGGTGTGCTACTGCCTGGTGACAAAGTCACAGCTCCTTTGCTGGCATCACATTATATGTTTTTTGGTTAATGAAAGCAGCATTCAAACCCAAACCACGAGTTACCTTGTGCCGCCATCTGGGACTGTCAATGTGTAAAAAATCCCCCCCGCCCCCCACGAGCAGCTCGGAGCAGTTTTTCTTCCAATGTAGGAAAAGTGCTACTAGTCATAGTCAGTGACGCCAGGTAGTTTTACTTTTGTGTTAAGACTCTGCTGACTCCCTCCAGGAGCATGCGACACAATGTGTGTGTCTGTTGTAACGAGGGATGAGGTTCCACCGCTGATGTGCCCTAAGAAGTGGAACGGTTCTCTTGGGGGAAGAGATGGAAACACACTGCGGTTTCTCCAGGTGTCAGACAGCGTGTGTGTGTGTGTGTGTGTGTGTGTGTGTGTATACAGTTCACTTCCTCTCCTGTCTTGTTGCAAACCTGCCCCCCCTGTCCTCCACCTCCTCTGTTACAGAGAGATGCAGAAATGAACCCACCACCTACTTTAGACTTGGCAGCGAACGAAAAGTCTTGGCTACCGTAAAGAAGAGAGATCCGTGCGCGCGCGCGCACACAGATACACACTTACGGACACATACAGATACACACATCTGAAGAGAATTTGGAAACGTGGCAGCGAATACAGGTCGTCCTCTTCATCGACCTGCTGTTCATTCTCACAGCACTCAACTTCAATTCATCACCGGCAGTGTTAACAGATCTTTGCGAACTCGTTCTTTTTCCCCGCTGTTTTTTTTTTTATTTCACCCGTGGGACTGATTGAACTTAGAGCTAGTTCAGTCCCTCCAAAACAGAAATGTGTTTCGGGGGCTTTACAGCAGATTGGATGTCTTTAACTACAACCAGTTCGAAAAAATGGGGATAACAACAAAAAGGGAGACAACAAAGATACAACATCAAGACAAAGTGAGATACTAGTATTTCACATATGAGGCATTGAAATACTGAAAAGAAATCATCAAAACACTCTAAAGTGGTTTTAAATCGGATAATAAATACAGAGTCTATTTGTCAAAATGTTGAAATATGCTTTACAGGGTGTCATCACAAAAATAACAAGCACATACAACATCTACACTGATATTAGTGTTGTGACTTCAAGCGCCCAAAATACATTTAGGTCATTATAGGTCGCTATAAATCCATTGCAGTCTCACTGAGGAGCACGAATGTGACATTCTTCTGAAATGTGTGTTCCATGCATGAATTTTTGGGGGTCAGATCAGAGCATTTTCGGGTTATTTCAGGACACACTCTGATCCACAGTGTTCATGGCTGCTGTACAACAGTGATCAGCTTTCCACTCTGACGTCTGTGTCCAAACATCCACTCCTGGCTCTGTGTGTGTGTGTGTGTGTGTGTGTGTGTGTGTGTGTGTGTGTGTGTGTGTGTGTGTGTGTGTGTGTGTGTGTGTGTGTGTGTGTGTGTGTGTGTGTGTGTGTGTGTGTGTGTGTGTGTGTGTGTGTGTGTGTGTGTATGCATAAATACTATGTGTGCATGTTTGAATTGGCGGATGCATGCCTATGTGTGTGTCTGATGGCGGTTTGTGTGTGTACGTAGGAATGAATGCGCCATGTATGCATGCAGTGTGTGCACAAATCTCGTGAATGTGTGTGTGTGTGTGTAGTTTGGCTGCTGTGTGTTTTCATGCAGAATTTCTCAACCTTTCATGAAGCTGAATTTGTAGAATGAGGTCTATGTGTGCGTGAGGGGTGTGCAGCTGGTCATGGGAGCGCGTTAAGGGGAAAGGGAGTGTGCAGGGAAAGTTGGATGGAAAACGCATAGCCTGTGGCATTTATGTAGTGACTTTTTGGCTGAATGTCTGGTGTGTGTGTTTGCGTGATTTACAGTGTTCTGGAGGTTCTTTCTCCCTCCGGGACATGGATTATGTAAACAGAGAGAAGAAAGGCCAAATACCATCCTCCCCCGGATGTGTTCTGTTTAGACTGGGATGAAGGGGAACACTGGTGGCATCAAACTCCTCCGCTGTTAAATGTAAAAAAAGCTTCACATTCTCCAGAGACACTGAGCCGACTGTCGCTTTCTCAGCCACTCTGGATGTGCCTATTCTCACTTAAAAGTGTCACTTTTAAGAAGCGATAGGTGGAAAGGGAGGAAGTGAGAGATGACTAGACACATCAACAGGTACCCGTTACCATGGCAACAAGCACAGATCAGCCCGGAGCCGGAACATCCATCACTGTCCTATTAAACCATCTTGATTACAAGAGGTAGGGGTTGCTGTTAAGCCAAATAGTTAATAGTGAAGGTTTCCTAAATCTTGTCCAAAAGACATCGAGGCCAACACCTCACAAGTCTGCTTTGCTTTGGGAAGACTGTGAGAATTTTTCTCTTGAAGAACAGATTTACACTTGCTATGTTAGCAACATTTATGCTGTTTCTGTAGGCTATCCAGTGAAATTAGAACAATCTCAGTCCTGTTCAGGGGACGGCTTTGCATTCTCTTCCTCAGGGAACCAACCGGTAAGAGCCTACTCATACCAGGATTCAAAGAGGTGTGTGTGTGTGTGAGAGCATCGTCATGGGAGACCATGGAAAGCAGTCCAGGTCTTACCTGATACTGTAAGGGAACACCATAAACATGAGCAACTCTGTTGCTTGGGTTCATCTGTTCTCGTGGGTTTGCGCGTGTGTGTGTGTGATGAAACTTTCGGTCCATCATCTCCACTCCACACCTCATTTCCAGAGGAACTATAGCGACACCACAGTTCTTATTCTGTTATAAATCCCAACTGGAATCAATCTTTCACACTTTTCTCCACTCCATCCTCTCTCTCTCTCTCTCTCGCTCGCCCCCCCCCCCCCTCTCTCTCTCCCTTTTTTTTTTTTCTTTCCTCACAGTCTGGCATCAAGAGTGAAATGCTGGCCAAAGGCTGTCTTTATCAGTACCCCATTCATACTGCATATTATATACATACTGTATGTAAAAGATAAAGCATTCAGGAAAGTGACATTGTGATTTTGCGAAACATCTATGATATGATCTATGACAAATCTGAAAGTAGAGAGCAAAGCAGACAATGGGAGGGCAAACTCATATTCAGTGCATTGGAAAATGTTCCATTGTTCAAATGTCAAACTACACGGAAATGGCAAAAGGCTGAACTGCTTAAAAAGCATGTAGCTATATATCAGTTTGGTAAGACAATGAAAAATGGCAACTGACAGTTTTGGAACCTTTATCTTTACACAATGATCAAACATCTTGCGAGAGAAAGTGTTGGATTTGTTCTGTATTGTATTGTGTATTGATAAAGTTTAATTTTAGCGGAGTGACACTAATGTTGACTGTCTCTCTCTCTGAATACTGAAGCCCTTGCTCTCATCTCCCCTCATCTCTCTTATTTTATCCTCTCACATTTCCTCTGCTCCCTCTCTCTCAAATATGCTCGTCTCCGTCTATGACCGATGCTCGTCCTCTCAGGGAGGGACTTCCAGCGAACGATCGCAGCCACTCCTCCGCTCATCTCGCCATCCGTTGTCTTCGTCTGGCCTGTTGGCCGACGTCCAAACTCATCTCGTGCTTCCCTTTGCCGAGTCCTGCCTGCGCTGTTAAAACACCATAGGTCATCACGCTGTTCTCTGGATATCGTTGCCATTGGGAAAACCCATCGTATGTCCAATACCCGTCTTTTGTAGATGGTGGGAAAAACAGTTGTGTCGCTTGGACATTGTGTATTTTTAAGGAATGAAATGTTGTTATGAGTCCGTTTTTCGGTACCATTCGGTATCAGTTGCATTTGTCTTGGACGATCTTTATTTACTGAAAACGTCAGACTGTTTTTGGCAGACCTGGCATCGGACACTTTCATTCCCTCCCCATCACCATCACAATGACCATGATTATAAACCATGACTCGATTTGTTTTCATCTTTTGCTGTTGTACCCATCTGTCTTCCTCTAGCATGAGGTTCATCACCCACCTCTTTTCTTTCTCTGTCATGTGGTTTAATGCAGTTATTGTGGTTGTGGAATAAATTAAGAAACTGTGTAAAGCAACAAATGTTAATGCACGTCTCGTGGCTGGATTGTGGTCACGTCAAATCAGTTTGCATGCAACAGCAAAGTTGTGATCGCAACCCAGATTAGTCTCCATTATTATTACAGTGGCACTTCCTTTATCTTTCTGTCATGTGATACTCTATCCGAGCAGAGGTTATCAGTGACTGATAAGAAGAATCAATTAGTATCAAGTCCCTACGCATAAGCACATCTCAGCCTGTCATTGCCTTGTTCCACCGTCATGCCATCATTTCTCAGTATTGTTGTTTCAGGCAATCAAGACTAGAACTGGGCTGAAACTGCAGTGCAGCGCCTAAGAGGAATTTGATGTGGATCATCGGAGTTTCTGTTTTTTATTTCTGCAGTCTTCAAAGAGGCTGCTGATGGTTGTGATGGCGGTATTAATCAACTGGGTGGAAATGTGCTGGAGAGCCACAGGAGATACTGGCGCAGTAGTAAAACTGGGACAGTGTCAGACCCTGCAGCCATGGCTTTCCTGTTTCCTCTCTGAAAACACATTCTTTCATACATTAACCCCATTTCTCTCTTCATCACCGAACTCCGCCTCCCTATCTCACCCTGCCTTCTTCTTCCCGGTCTCCCCAGTATTCCTGCTTTATCCAGCTCCATTAATGCTGCTTGGCAATGGCAGGAAAGAAAACTATGGTGTTCAAGTGATAATTAATGAAAGGTAATAATAACAGATCCCTGTGAATGGGATTAAAACAATTAACGGGTGTGTGTGCTGTTAAGAGGAAGGAAAACTAAGACTACCGAAGCAGCTTTGAGACCAGTTTTGCAAGCTGCCACTTGGAAGATAACTCTGGGTGACACTGTGAACTACAATAACACAAACCTGAATTTAGATTTAAATTGAATGTTTAATTCTTTACAGAGACTGTCATACACAAGAGACTGAAGGATTTCCTTTTCATGTGAAAGCAGGAGGTATGTTATTATATAAGCTCAGTAATATGAGTGGTATACATTGTCAAAGTACAGAAATGTGAGCCACATCCACTGTGGATACCTGCAGCACAGGGCTGTTGATTTGGGTGTGTATATATTGATGTTATTCATTGTAAGACCGTGTATTTGTGACAAATGTGGTTATTACATGGATTATTGCGTTTACGAATACAGTAGATTTGCAAATACGTGCAAATTGAAATCATGGTGAGTCGAGGAAATGTGAATGTACGTGAAATTCAACATCAGTTTTTTCTTGCCAAGATGGGCTTTCACAAAGGAAGCAAGGGGCAAATGATAACCTAAGACCAGCCTCTGACACACATTGAGGATGTGAAATAATGTCACACTCTTTTATCACCATGCACCATGAGCCATGAGGAAGCCAGAAGTAGACCAGCGTCACCACTGCCACCCCCCCATCACAAAAATAGAACATTCAGATGTCCCAGCTTTGCACCAAAACGACTGTACCAAATGAGAAAACTTAATGAAGCGGTTGCACCGTTCAATAACACAACTTTGACAAAAATTAACCCAGAAACAATGCATGCTTAATTGGCTGTAATGCACTGTACGCAGAGTGACGCAGAAATGTTGTCTTAGAAAACATTTTGAATTCTTTTTTTTTTTGCCATTTCCAGTCTTGAATTCTCCCTGACAACTTCGCCTCTCGTGCTTGGAGGAAGAGACACTGCTTTGTCCCTCTGAGGGCGATTGTTTTTTAGTTTTTTTAGTTCTTAATTGAGAACAGGATGGGTTTTTTTCCGCGGTGGTCTAAATCTATCTCTAATCTTCCTCCCGTATGTTTCCTCATCCTGTGCTCTGCATCAGTTGTTTTACCTGTTGCGGCTGACGGACAACACCTGCTGTCACATCACTGCTCGCGGCGGCGCCAGAAGTGCAACATCACTGATGAGAAAAAGTAAACATATTTAACGTGTACAATAGCGGCTGTCCCCTTCAATTGACTAATATTCACTCTCCAGCTCTGCGGTTGCCTTGTTGGTTTATTCCCTCTTTGTTCTCTGCGCTCTCCTTCTCTCTTTTCTCTCCCCCTGGTTTTGAGTGACACTACAGTTCTCCTTTATATCTCCTGAATACAGCTGCTGCTGCCTCGCAGGCACACACACACACACACACACACACACACACACACACACACACTCTCGTACACTGTTTAATACATAAAACAATGTCAGTGGGAAGGCTTTTTCGCGGCGTCCCGTTCCTCTGTGTATTGTATGATCCGGGCTGTATTAAAGGGAAACCTCTGCCGTCACACCTATTCAGTCACGCTCTCGCTCCCTCTATCGCCAACAGAAAATTGAATTTTGACTGTTGTTGTTTTCTGTGATGTCCCTGTCCCAGATAAGTCACTCACGTCCCTTTGTGCTTGCTCGCATACACATATACACACAGTAGTGCCCAGCTTAATTGGGCTTTTTTAATGCCAACACTATTGTTTCCTTGACAATTGCTATTAGCTGACAACTGCTGATATTTAGTGACCTTAGTATGTTTCCATTAGAGCTGGCAGTTTTTCCAAAAATCGATTTCGAAAGAAGTCAAAATTGACAAAGTTAATTTCACGTGAATTTAAATGCCATAGGTCGAGCTGATAGAGATGTTTTAGAACGCCTTCTGCTGGATCACTAGGAAAAGTGCTTCAGACGTTCTGTTTTGATCATTTTGAATTAAAAAGTCATCACAGTTTGAATATTAACTTTTACACACGTTTGGACAGATGTTTCAATTTCAAATAAAAAGTAAGCCCTAGTTTCCACACCATGGAATTTTTATTTATGTCAAGGTTGGAAAAACATCTGAATACATAATTTCTATTTTAGGGCGTTCAACACCCTGAAACTGAAAACCAAGGCAAACGCCACGACCACACTACCCTGAACTTTAAATAGAAGGATGACCAGACAAAGGGCAGTGTGCCAAACATGAAAATGTTAAGATGGATTACCACGCTGGCACAACAAGCATGGAAACTCACGTGATTACTCAAAGTATTAGGTTATTGTTAAACGGCCTAAAAAGGTGAGACCTATGTAGCCAGCAAACTGAGCTTAGTTAAGGTCTGTCGTCCAGTGGCCATGATGAAACTGCTTTCGTCTGCCATCACAAATGATAAAAACATGCAGTGACTACTACTGTAGAGTAACAGCGTCCTCTTGAAGATCTGAATATTCATTGTTGGTCACTACCAAAGCTCTGGAGCCTCAAAAATAATACTCAGAGTGACCATAGAAGTCAGAGGATCACCAAAGTCATTAGGATACAGGATGATTTTTAAATATTTCATAGCCAATTGCTCAGTCAATCTGGAAAAATCATTTAAAAGTCTTTATTTGCAGCGCGGATTCTGCTGTGTGTAACTGTTGCATCTGTCGAAGGAAGGGGCGTCCTGCTCTAACCTGCTGACTGTGAGTGGTGTGTCAGCAAAGTGTGTGGGTACACCGTGACCTATCTGTGCATTGAGCACACTACAAACAAGTTATTACATAATCTTGACTCCGAGCAGCGTGTGAAACTTGGCCTAGAAAATATGTCACTGGCCATTGCACTCAGGGAATACAGTGCTGCATACAGTACCTGAATCATGGAGGTGTGTGTGTGTGTGTGTGTGTGTGAAGGTATCACCATGAAGGTGGAGGGGGATTATAGATCACATCACGGCTGCACGCTGTGCTTTTCTTTGGATTTTGTGTTAAAGCATTTTAATATGAGCGTTGCACTTGTTTGCCTGCGCAGCAGTGATCGTGACTCTCCTGGCTCCATGCAGACCCGTCGAGACGAATCGCCTCCGTGCCATATCAAGTAATTTGCCAAATCCAATGCTGAGGATCATTGAGTTAAGAGTATCAAGACGCACGTTCATTTATTCATTGATTTAGCCTCCACGGCGTTGTGTTGAGGTCTTGCTGTGGAGACGCTAATGTCTTGCTCCAGCCGTCTTTGTTGTCAGTGCTGCAATTGTTAAATCCTTAAAAATAAAAAAAAAAGTTGATCACTAAAAAGAAGACACATTGATTTATAAGTGAATGTCCTCCATCATCACTGAAGCGGTGCTTCACTCCTTGCAGTGTTGAAATCCTCCCAGGAACTTTTCTCAGCACCGTCGCAGTGCATCTACAGACGGCTGATAAATTTAATGAGGAAAAAATGAGTGCAATCATAACAAATGCAGATGCCTCCATACAGAGAACGAGCGCTCGCCGACTGGGTTGACGACTGTGAAGAATGTTGAGATGTTGGCGTCTCCAAAATGGAAATATTTGGATATGAAATGTTCACAGCTAATTTATGGAGAAGCTTCTGGAGTTTTGGGGGATTTTGGAATAAGGACTTTTGACTGACATTCCCATTTTCCGACGGACTGCATTACCAGCCACAGGCTGCACATATTACACACACACACATTCCGAAGACAATGGCGTACGTCTAACAGGAGGATGTGTGGCATTCACACATAACTGGGGCTGATTGAGCTGTCTGAAACAACAGATGGCTCCGAACCCTGCAGATGTTTGTGCGTGTCGCTGTTGTCAATCGTTAATAAGGATCTCTTGTTTTTCATTATTGAATCTCACGAGTGGTGTGTGGGTCATGAGGCAGAACAAGTACACACAGACACACGTGGAGATAAAATAGTTTTTGTTTTGATCTTTTTCCCCTGGTCTTATTTTTTTTTTTTTCTTCCTCAGAACAAACCAACAGATATCAACCACTCGTGCTCCATAAATGGACAGGTGGGGGGCTTGCTGGTGTCCCGATGGTGGTCTACAGACGTGTGTGTGTGTGTGTGTGTGTGTGGCTATCTTTGTTTGACCTGTCGTCCAAATGAGGTATTTCACAGCAACGTCCCAGAAGAGCACAGTGGAATATAGTAAACTAAACCAGGTTGATTCGAACAACTCCATTAGTTCAAGGAGGTTAATGCTTTACTTCTGAGGAGGCCCAATATAACACAACCCTGATATGGAGTTTAAAATGTTACACAATTAAGAAACAAGATCAAACGATGCAGATCATTCAGCGTTGGCCTTGACTGAACCACATTTAAAGACTCTGCGACAGGACATGAGTTGAGGCCGCTTCTCTTGACTTCCCTGGGGCTGAGCAGACGAAGAAATTGGAGTGAAATGGAAGAAATTGGAAGAGAAGGGACCGACTTGTGCATGTGGCCCATGTGTCTATATTGTATTGAACTAACCAGTTTCATCCCTTTCAAATTGAATCACCACTCAACTCGCCAGAACAGTGAAATTGGGTTCAATCCGGTATGATCAGATTCAGTCTGCTTAAATTCACTGCCATGTCCTCCTAGTTTCTCAGTCCATATAGTCCTCATCTGTCCAGTCCCAGTATAATCTACTCCTCGATAATCCACTAATTCAGTTTAATCAGTTTGAGGCCCACATGATCCAGTTCATTTCAATACAATCCCATTGCAGTCCAGTATAATCTGGTTCAGAGGAGCTCAGTTCACGTCGTGAGGATGTGAATGTGTCTTTGGCTCGACTACCCCCCCCCCCCCCCCCCCCCCCCCCCCCCCCACCCCCCCCACCCCGCCCCCTCTCTCTCCCTCTCTCTCTCTGCTTGAATGAGGTTATGATTGACCCACTAAGTGGACAGATGGAGGAAGGTGTGTGTCTGTCTGCATCCCTTGGCTTTGTGGTTTTGGCCAGACTTCTTGCTATCACACACACAGACACACACAGACACAGACAGACACACGCACACACGCACACACACACACACAGACACACACTCACACACACACACAAACACGCACACACACACACACACACACTTGCATGCACGCACACATGCAAACACACACACACACACACGCACACACAGAGTTTTCTTAGCCACACTCTATTTAGACACAAGTGTGTCTGGCCAGTGGCCACAGTCTACAGTTTGCTCGTATAGTAAATATACAGCATGTGTGTGTGTGTTTGTGTAGCAGTGTGTATAAAAAGCGAAAGTGGAAAAAAAAACCTGATACTAGTCTGTTGCATGCACCTCAGACGTACTGAACCACAATCATGGCTACAATCTACTCCCCACGCTGTATTTTTGGCAGCATGGCTGTGAGGCCCCGGAGTTAAACTTTCTGTTTCTGTCGCTTCATTCAGGAAAAGGTTGAAGTTATTGTTGTTATTGAAGACATTCAAGGACAAAGAAAAGAGGAAAGTAAGAGATAAATGTAGGAAGGTTGATAGACTTACAGTAGAGGTTAGTTAGATCAGTGACCCAAACTCCCCTCTCTCCCCCTCCCCGTCCCTGTCTCTCTCCCTCCCCCGTCTCTCTCTCCCCCTCCCCGTCTCTGTCTCTCTCCCTCCCCCGTCTCTCTCTCTCCCTCCCCGTCTCTCTCTCTCTCTCTCTCCCTCCCCCGTCTCTCTCTCTCCCTCCCCTGTCTCTCTCTCCCTCCCCGTCTCTCTCCTCCCCGGTCTCTCTCTCTCTCTCCTCCCCCGTCTCTCTCTCTCTCCCTCCCCGTCTCTCTCTCTCTCCCTCCCCGTCTCTCTCCTCCCCGGTCTCTCTCTCTCTCTCCTCCCCCGTCTCTCTCTCTCTCCCTCCCCGTCTCTCTCTCTCCCCCGTCTCTCTCTCTCTCTCCCTACCCATCTCTCTCTCCCCCCCGGTCTCTCTCTCTCTCCCTCCCCCATCTCTCTCTCTCTCCCTCCCCGTCTCTCTCCTCCCCGGTCTCTCTCTCTCTCCCTCCCCCGTCTCTCTCTCTCTCCCTCCCCATCTCTCTCTCTCTCCTCCCCCGTCTCTCTCTCTCTCCCTCCCCGTCTCTCTCTCTCTCCCTCCCTGTCACTCTCCTCCCCGGTCTCTCTCTCTCTCCCTCCCCGGTCTCTCTCTCTCTCCCTCCCCATCTCTCTCTCTCCTCCCCCGTCTCTCTCTCTCTCCCTCCCCGTCTCTCTCTCTCTCCCTCCCTGTCACTCTCCTCCCCGGTCTCTCTCTCTCTCCCTCCCCCGTCTCTCTCTCTCTCCCTCCCCATCTCTCTCTCTCTCCTCCCCCGTCTCTCTCTCTCTCCCTCCCCGTCTCTCTCCCTCCCCCGTCTCTCTCTCTCTCCCCCTCCCGTCTCTCTCCTCCCCGTCTCTCACTCTCCCTCCCCGTCTCTCTCCTCCCCCGTCTCTCTCTCTCTCCCTACCCATCTCTCTCTCCCTCCCCATCTCTCTCTCTCTCCCTCCCCCGTCTCTCTCTCTCTCCCTCCCCATCTCTCTCTCTCTCCTCCCCCGTCTCTCTCTCTCTCCCTCCCCGTCTCTCTCTCTCCCCCGTCTCTCTCTCTCTCTCTCCCTCCCCCGTCTCTCTCTCTCTCCCCCTCCCGTCTCTCTCCTCCCCCGTCTCTCTCTCTCTCCCTCCCCATCTCTCTCTCTCTCCCTCCCCATCTCTCTCTCTCTCTCCCTCCCCGTCTCTCACTCTCCCTCCCCGTCTCTCTCTCTCCCTCCCCGTCTCTCTCTCTCCCCCGTCTCTCTCTCTCTCTCTCCCTCCCTGTCACTCTCCTCCCCCGTCTCTCTCTCTCTCCTCCCCTGTCTCTCTCTCTCTCCCTCCCCGTCTCTCTCTCTCTCCCTCCCTGTCACTCTCCTCCCCCGTCTCTCTCTCTCTCCCTCCCTGTCACTCTCCTCCCCGTCTCTCTCTCTCTCCCTCCCCGTCTCTCTCTCTCTCCCTCCCTGTCTCTCTCCTCCCCCGTCTCTCTCTCTCTCCCTCTCCCCCGTCTCTCTCTCTCTGGGATCTTGCAGCTGCTCTGAGTTGTCCCGTGGTAATGATGTCAAAAAGCAGCTGCAGCCTAGTTATGACAGTGACCAACCACCCATCGCTCCCTACCAACAGGAAACACACTGATGTTTACCTGTCTGAATGTCAACACTTTTACGCCAAAGTCAGTTTTAGTATCATCTGGAAATGACTGCTTGACACCAATGGGATGTGTCTCTTTTTTATGTTCCGTATTGATACTTAAGGGTTTAAAAAGTCAGACAATGAAACGGAAAGTGTTGATGGGACAAATCAAAGTAGCCAGTTGCTGTCAACATCACGTGGCTGACCCATGAGATGTATACAGTAGATGGATCAGTGTACATAAAGCTATTCAAGAAATTGACCATAAGTGTTGACGGTAAGAGTTTTGTATTTACACGTCCCGCATCATCGTCTGAAGAGCAAACACCTACTGAGGTCACTTCCATGTGCATTCATATCCGTGGTGATTCTCTCACGTTCACACGCAGCTTCACTGCTCCACTGTCACTACCAGAGCAACCTGCCTTTATAGCAAAACTAGGCCTGAACATTTGTCACCATCTGTTTGAGACAAGAACATGTGCACCTGCTCTTTTTGTCAGAGGACGGCACCTGAGACTTGCTGGAGATGGCTGGGAGGATGGGAGGGCCTGGTTGGCCTTTAATATTACAAAGGATTATTTTGTTTGATAAGAGGGGTTATGTCAGATTTTTCTTCAGACTTTAACACAACTTTTTTGCTGAACGCGAGAACGGATTTAACTCCTGAGTCCAGCTGAAATTGACCGGAGATAGGTGGGATTTTATGTGATGCTTTGCGTCTCGGCCTGGCCCAGAGTTTCTCTAGACTATGTGACACTGGAGCTGGATAGAAGCTGCGTGTCTCCTGATTTGTCCTCAGCCTGCTCCTTGACACGGCTTTTCTTCAAGGCCTCCCACAAATCCACGCTCTCTATTCTCTTATTGATGTAAAACCTTTTGGTGGCTGATAACTTCAGCTTATATTGGAACATGTTAACCTTCCAATGCCTTTCATTTTTCCCTCTGCTCTCTGATTATCCACGTCTTCTCTGGGATCTCCTCTAATCTCGGCGGCGGCGGCGGCAGCAGCAGTGACTTGAACCCCAGCTCCTCATTCCTTCTCCTTCTCGGCCCCTCATGCGATCCGTCCTCTCCCATATTCCTCCCTTGATGGGTTTTGATGTGCAGCTTGTCGCATTCCTCTCATACACCTCGGCCACTTTGCAGTCCTTTATAAAAAGTGAATTTAACATAACAACAGGCACATTTGGTGACGGGATAAGAAGGAGACTTTGGCAGGACAGCTAATGTGGGGTTTTGTTCATTATCCGTGGCTCGTGTGTTATTTAGCAGACTGCTGTCTCATTCCTCTGCCTGTGACTCAAGGCGGATGTTGCTCTTATGAGACACATTTGATTAGTATCAAAGTATTAGTCAATCTACTCTGACCGGTAGTGGATGATATTCTGATTCTGAATTATTGTTAAACAAGGGGGCACTTGCATGAAACAAGAAATAAAAAGCACTTTGTACAAACATTATAGTCTTTCACCTTGATCCTCTTCACTTGTTTACAGTTTGGGCCTTAACACTTGAGACACTGTACAAGACAATATGGCACAACATTGTATTAACAGGGACTCAACATTGACTTTTAGTTTTGTTTGAGGCCTGGAGATCATTTCTTTTAAGTGACTGAGACTCGCAGATTGTGGTTCTAGTTTTCCAATATCATAGACGAAGGAAAACACAGACCAAGTGACTAACAGAGAAAACATATACAAAATGAAATTTAATTTCACTAATAATAGTTGCTGGAATGGTCCGTGATCTTCTTCTTCTGAAATCCAGAGGCCCGCTGGAGTGTACAGGTGGCAGTTTCTTTAGCTGCCGTTGCCCCAGGTCGACCTCATTGGTCTCTTTATCCCTGATTGTCAGGTTCTCTGCCGCCTTGTCAAGTTCATGTTGAACATACTGCTGGATTTGCTTCCCCCTCTCAGCAGTCCCTCCTACATTCCTCGCTGCAGCGTCGCTTTCCTTTTTTTCGGCTGCTGAAGACGAGCAACTTCTCTCAGCTGCCCGGGAGAAATTGAGGTTCAGAATTTTTATTGTGTCCTCTGTTTTTCTGAGCCTTCCGTTTTTCATTTGTAATTCTCCTCTTTGTCGACCTGGAGTCGGTCCATGTTGCTCTGTCGCTCTGAGATAGTCTGAAGCATTGCAGCCCCCTCCACTGGTTTCCCTCTTGTGCTTTTCCAGTTCAGCTTTTTCTTTCCATCTCAGGTCTTAGCTTCTGTGCATGTGGTTCCTCCAATTTGAGTAATTCTCCATCTTTCTTGTCCTGCAGTCTCTTCTTTTGTGTCAGCAGTTCCCCTCCTTTCCCCCAACAGCCTGGTTTCGAAGCTTTTTTCCTGATGGATCCTCTTAATCCTTTCTCAGAGCTCCATCTCTTTTCAGTCTTTTCTGCCCTGCTCATTTTAGATTGAATATATGAACACAATCACCTGTCTTTTGGTTACTTTCAATAATTAACCCACTTTTGTTTGATTCGCTTAACTCAATGCGTGGGCTCCAGGCTGCTCACACGCAGCCAAGAGTTAACAGTTGGTTATGATTTTGATGTAGGACAGTGTGAAGATCTGACACATGCTGAAAAAGGTCCAGTTTGTTTCTCCTGCTCTTTGGTGTGCCCTCAAGAGGAATCCTCTAGTATTACATAATACTCACTCAGGCGAGCAGGGAACAATTACTTCATAACACAGCCGGTTGTGTACACACGTGTGTTTCAGCCACGCATGTTTCAGCAATACAAGTAAGATGTAGAAAAAGTCAAGCGTCTGGAGTAACTCACTGACCTTCGGAAAGCTGAATGCCAGATTTGCCTGAGGAAAGTAGAAAGAAACCTTGCACGTGCCCAACACTTAAGGCTGTTGGTGGGAGTTAGTTAGCACAATGTTTCTTGTTAAGAAGCGGACACACTGCAGCCCTCAGACTGGGCCCTGTTTCAAAAAGAAGGTCGAACAAACTGATCCCAACCCTGAACTCGATGAACCCCGAGGAGAAAACTCTGAGATTCCAGTGCCCGAACTGATCTGAGTTCGCTGAATCAACATGGAGTTTATGCGTTGTGAATGAAAGGCTCCATCATTAATGCAGCTCTGATACTGTGGTTCACCGTGGCAACGGATGAAGGAAGAGCGGAGCTTCCACTTGAAACCGGTGGAGCTTGAAAGATGAATGCGTAGCAATGCACATTCATTTTGAAAAAGCAACAGCAGCAGCGAAGGAGCCTTAGTTGCGGAAACAATTTAATTCAGCGTAATTCCACTTGACCACATTATTTAGCAGACTTTAATTTCCTTAATGGATGTTCAAGTTCTGAAATCCTACTGTTTGTTTAATTAAATTATTAAACATATTTTTTTCTGCTGTATGCCGACGGGGACGAAGTGCTGCTGGCAGCGGAAGATGAAAAATATTGATCAAACAGTTAACGAAAGATCTCACAAAAGATTTATGACCTCCCAGTTCCGCCCAGGAACAGCCTTACGATTTTGATGATTTGCAGTTGAAACAATTTCTGGGTGGGAACCTTTTCTGATTCAAAAATCTTGCTCAACAGCATTTAACGACTAATTTTCTGGAATGGAAAACTTCAGGGTTAACACAGTCCGAAGTTGCAGTAAAGCTGTTTTCTGAAACAGGCCGCTGGCCTGCGGTGAAGTTATCCTTGTGTTTTGATTGTAAGGATTTCTCTGGATTTAGTGTTTGAGGATTCACCACCACCACCATGCTGATTGGAAATGCATCCTCCAACCATCTGCCTGTCCATCTGACACCACAGCCTGTTTCTCCCTCAGAGTGAAATCTTCTGCTCGAATGGCGTTCTATATAGGATGTGTGCATTTAAAAACAATATATATATATAATTAAAATGCAGTATATCAGGATATTTCCCAGATGAACTTATGCTTGGTTTCACACAGCATTTTCTCATTAGCTCAGTTTTGAAGATTAATGAGGCAATGGAGAATGAAACCCAGTGCAAATTCCCTTGTGAGAAATTGTTACACACAAACATTAAACTCCATCTTAATCTGTAATGTGACCATTTGTCAAATAATAATGCATGATTTTAAGCATTAATCTTTTCCCTCAAACAACTGAGTCCATGCATGCAGACAACTTTCCTCGTAATGCATCTCCATTACTGTAACCCCCAGGAGTCCTGGGCTATTTTGGCAGCTTTGAAAGGTTTTCAATTGCCCTTTATATACCACATCAAAAAAAAATGTGTACCATGCCAATGTTTGGTAACATTACCTATATGAACAGACAAGTAATTTTTCAACTTTACATAGTATATCAACATATTGGACAAATCACGTGA
Source organism: Scophthalmus maximus (assembly GCF_022379125.1). Classification (NCBI taxonomy): domain Eukaryota; kingdom Metazoa; phylum Chordata; class Actinopteri; order Pleuronectiformes; family Scophthalmidae; genus Scophthalmus; species Scophthalmus maximus. The sequence continues at coordinate 13,767,928 of NC_061528.1, read as the reverse complement.
TTTGATCACCCCAGCATTATTGTATGTAGGTTAGATATCCACTTTTTAATTTTTTTCTCCTTTCCGAAACGGACATTATTTGGTGGATTTTCTACATTAAAGCCGACAACAAGCTTCACCTGTGCATTTTCCTACTGTAGTCTGCCTCCTGTACTGTAAGGAAGGAAACAATCACATTCACATACCAGACAAAAGGGGAAACTAAGTCATGTTTTTTCGGTGGATCACTATATGATGGATGCCCTATGTAGCCTTCCCAAGTGACTTGATAGTGGCAGCAGTCCAGCATCACCACTTTTAATCCCTGTTTCTTTATCATTCGTGAATGACTCTTATCTAGTTCCTATTAAATTTGTGACTCCTATCAAATGGGTTTCCTCTTTCTAACTTATCGACTTCCTTTATTACAAACTGTTATCAAGCTTTTTCTTTTATTAACCATGACTCTTATCAAGTTCTTAAAGTGTAGCGGGTCGCTCCCAAGTTAATTGAAAGATACGATATATTTTTAGATTTACTGCCTGCTATAATGTTCCTTCATGTGTGCGTCCGTCGGCCTGTTTCTCCTATATTAGAAAGCACGAGCTGCATTTGACCAGGAATTATCCACTTCACTGACAGCGCGACACTGACAGTTTGATCTCCGGGCCAACGAAGAGCTACTTAACAGTGTAAAATTGAAGTCTTCAAGTCTGGCTCAACTGATTAAAATTAATTGTGAATACACGCATTTAGCAAAACATACATGTTTAGCTACGCTTGAAGTGTTTCTTTGTCTGGATCTGCTGGATATATTGATAGATTGATAGATTGATAGATTGATAGATTGCCATGCGGATTTGTAGTTACTGTGGAAAAGTTAAGTAAAGTGAGCATACTTATCCTAAAAATAATTCCATGAATAAATCTGGTTTGTCAATTAACCTCATACAAAATGCATCAGACAGAAAATAAAACCGATCAAATTGCACACTTTAAGCTGTCTAAGTATGTGCATTGTCACTGAGCTCATGTTTGCAGGCTCACAAATCGGATAACACGGCTCTGAAATCTCACTCTTTTATTAATCATATACCCATGTAATGGATGAAATGAATTATTACTCTTTTTCCCTTGTATGTCTGTTTTGTCCCCCTGCTGCACCCAAAACATATTAAACCATGAGTTTTTTATCGAGCCATTTCACCCAATATGAAGTACCGCAGAGGAGAGATTTTCTTTGTGATGGACGGGTGGTTATATTGCTGACCTGTCACAGACAGACGGAGGGGGAGCGGCTGACAGCTGCACACTCAACTGCAAGACTCAGTGGCTCCATGAGAGAGAGACCTGACAGAGAGAAAGAGGGGAGGGGGGAGAGAATATCAGAGGATCACATTTCTGTCTGTCTCTCGCTCTCTATCAGTGAGGTGTTATCTGACCCACTGCGCCCTGATACATCTGTCCTATTTGTCTCCCTGTCTTAGTTTCTTTGTTCAATCACTCTCTCTCTCTCTCTCTCTCTCTCTCTCTCTCTCTCTCTCTCTCTCTCTCTCTCCTCCCAGTAGGAGACTTTCCTCCATCCTTCATCTGGCCCACTTCCCAGTCACGCTCCCCTATACAACACATTAGTGTGTGTATTTAAGAAGGATGATTTTTGACGAAGATGTTTGCCAAAATGAAGGTTTAATCTCTTTAAACAGAATTATAACCTATGTGCACAGGGAACACACACACACACACACACACACACACACACAAACACACAGAGTTAATCTGCTCCCTATCTTAACAAAATCCATCTATTTTGGGAGGAGTACATTCGTTGGGGCAAATTAAACAGGGGTGGACACAAAGCAAACATTTTTATGAATAATATTGCATTGCTTCGTGAAGGTTGTGCTTAATTTAGGCCTCTTGGATTGGATTGAAATACAGAATTTTGTAAGCCTGTATGTTGCCATTGTTTTGCCCACCTGTGTTTCTTGGCTGGAACTCCAAAGCTGCTGACCCGTTTGTCTGACATGAGGTAACACGTGCTCATATGTGTGTCTTTGTATGCAACAGCTTACAGCGGTTTAACCGTAGTCAGTAGCTGCCTCATCCCTCCTTTTTCTTTTCTTTTTTTTTTACCAGATTGGAATTGGCCTTAAGTCTGCTCAGTAGTTTAAAAGCTATAAATATCAAAACGTCAAAAATCCCTGACAATAAAAGCAACGTTTATGCTTTTAGATAGAATGCTGAGCTCAGTGTACACACAACCAAACCAAAAGTCCAATAACCGAGAATTTATACAAAAAGAAGTGATGTAGAACAACATGCACTAATGTAATTTGAATGAAAGAGGGAAAGAAACATCAAACTCTAGGAATTGGACTCTTTTTTTTTTTGGATCATCTTCTTCTGTATCCCAGTGAAACTACATCCCATGTTGCTCCTCGTCTCTTTTTCTTCCCTCCGTCACATCCAGCCAGTGCAAAGAAAGATTACATCCAGCTCCCATTCTTGAAAAACGCAAATACTGTAAATATTTGATGATCAATATATATAATTCAGATCCCTATGTGATGAATTATGCATTGTCTGGTGGGATTTGATGAATATTTGTCTTTGTTACTGATCGCTCTCTCTTTCCCAGCAGCTGAGCAGTGCCCTGTGTGTGTGCTTGAGAGGAAATGATAAAATAACACCAGATTCAGACAGAATACTTGAGTTTAAGCTCTGAGTAGTCAATTCGAAAGCAGTAGTGGTACTTATGATTCCCCAGAGTAGCAATTTGTACACTTCTTATTAATCATAACTAACAAGTAGTGTATCTATACACTTCTAATTACTAGTATTGTGTTTCATCTTCCAAAATGAGGATGTTTGTTTCGTCTGTTGTTAAATACAGGGAAACCAAACTAATCAATCAGTTGATTATTCTAAAATTCTTAGAAATTTGTAACAGTTTTACTATTCATCAAAAGAAAGAACTTACGTTTTCACATGGTATTTATTTTCGGGGCCGACAGAAGTAACGCTCTCTACAGCTTTTATATTTGTCATTACCCTTTTTGCCTATTTTTTGTCAAAGTCTCCCACAGTGAAGCTGTGTCTAATCAGACAACATGTGACAAAATGGCCCAAGTCGGAACTGACAGACTCATGACGAGCTGCGACGACGACAGGGCAGAGAAGTGGGCTCAGTCAGACAAACGAACACTGCGGAGGATTGAACGAACAGAACAGCTGATACGAGTGTTTGTATCAGCACATGTGCACACGTGTACAGTCTGCTAATGGCTCGGGGTTATTACCAGGTCAAAGTGACTCGGGAGAAGTTCAGAGAGGAAAGTTCAGATTTAATTAAGACTCTAAGATCTGAACATGCAGTGTGTGTGTGTGTGTGTGTGTCTTTTGTGTTCTTGTGTTTTTTTCTGCTTCTGTCAGCTGGTGTATATATATATATATATATATATATGTGTGTGTGTGTGTGTGTGTTTGTGTACTACTGGCCCACCCACCTAAAGTGCCACCTGATCCACCTCACCCCTTGGCCCCTAAAGTCATTACATGCTCCCACCCAGTCCCCCGCTCCCAGTCAGCTCATGTCAGAGCACACACACACACACACACACACACACACACACACACACACACACACGCACACACACACAGTGTAGTGTAAGAATCTCAGTAATGGTGCAGTGGATGTCTGATTTTATCTTTTCAAAAATGATATTCATTATGTGTCTGGGATCACCAGCAGAGGGCGACTCACTGGTTGTAAAAAGAAGTTTCTATAGAAGTGAGAAAATGACTCTACTTCTCCCCTGATTCATAACGTCAGTAAACATTTTCCTGAGCATTTTATGGTCTCAATCGCCAGTGTCAAGGCTTCTTCAATCCAGCATGATTTTCATTTTCGTAAATCGTGGTCTCATTTAGAGTAACTAGACAATAAGCATGATTTGTATTGGGGCGTGGGAGCAGCGTGATTGACAGCTAATCCGTTCAAAAGGTGCATGGTTGCAGGTGTAGGCGGCCGCGCAGCGGACGAGCTCTCAGTCAGACCCACCTCTAATTCTTCGTCCGGTTCATTTAGCAGATGCTTTGACATGAAGTGATCATATTGGTGAGTCAAGTTAAGCCATGATAATATGATGAATAAATATAAGCAATAATTTGCTTAAGCAATAATTAGATTTTCAAGAAGTTTTGTCAAAGTTGAAATATCTGCCCCAGCTGGCCTTTTTAAATTTTCTTTGATGAAAATGGCTCAGTTTGTCAAGAATAACAGGAAGTCGTTGGGGAGAAAATTGCAACAAGGGAATCTACTTGAAGTGAAGGCAATTCTTACCAATTCTCTGGGCTGTCTGGTTCTAGTCCGTACTGATTTGGGCATCAAGTGTACTCCAGTCTGGGCCAGTTGGAGCTGGCCGTCATGGAGGAGATAAAACAACTACAGCGTCTGCCCATCTTTCTCGTAAAGATAATTTAAACCACACTCGATTTTCACCTCAAGACTGTCGGCATCTGTAGAAATCATTATCGGTAAAACGGTGCAGTGTGTGTCACGGAGGTTTTCCGAGCGGGGCCACGGCTCGTCTGAAGTTCACCTCACTCGAGAAAAGTTCACAGCCTCGACTGTCAGCTCCCTGTGCTCACAGTTCACAGTCCTTGAATACATCTCTTACCTTCCTTCTCTCTCCAACTCGTCAAAACCTGACACATCCACACCGTTTCTGCAGGTGTTATAGCATAAATTGCCACGTTACGGTGGTTGTCCATAGCAACTAGTCATAGTCGTAATCAAGTGTATTGTCATCTGTGTTTACTCAGTCGTTCAACGTGTGCTCCCTTTTCTCTCCGTCAAGACAGAACATAACCTGTGTATGTTTTTGGAGATAATCCTGTTTTTTGCAGGTCTCCAACATCGCTGACCTGAGTTTGACACGCGGTGAAAAAGAGGAGCTAAAGACGCTGTCGCTCTCACATCACACTTCATTAGCTGCTTGTCATTTATCTCGTTTCTGAAACGGCCACAAACAAACGCTGATTAGCCCCAGATATCCCCCGTGACAGGGCATAATCATTGAGTCGTTTGATATAGATAGAAGTGAACGTGTCAGACGGCTCATTAAGACACTCTCACCACTTCGCTGTTGGTGCAGCCCGACGCTCAGTGCAGCACAAGTGCTCCTGTCAAGCTGGTTTCAATCCCAGCCTCTGCACAGAAAGCGGCGTTCGGATCTTTGTTCCAAAATGAGCTCCCAGACGTGTAGTGTGGCAATTCTCATTGTTTCAATTCTCATTGTTTCAATTCTCATTGTTTCAATTCTCATTGTTTCGTGTCGACATTTAAGATCACAACTTTGCGTCACTGTGATTTTGCACTCCATTTCCACACAGATCAAACTTGGCAATCAAATTGGCATCTTGGCATTCCTACTATTTTTTACCCCAGGGAAACATACTCTGCAGAATAAACTGTGTTTTTCCTACTGCCCCATTTATCCTTCTTTCCATCTTTTGCTGTTCACTGTCATCTCCTCTAGCGCTCTCCCTTCAACCTGCTGCCAAACACGCACGCATGCGCACACACACACACACACACACACACACACACCCCTGATAGAGGTGAAACCAGAAGTATAAATGTTAATAAAGAGAAGTCGTCCTTTACACAGTGAGGAGATAATAGAAGTCACAGTGGAAGGTGAGAGAGAATGAGACAGAGAGAGCGAACCACTGCGGCAAAACCGTCAGACCACCCACTTCAGGACAAAACCTGGAAATTGACCTGACCACGCGCTCGGAGAACAGACAAAAGTCAAACAGCACCTGAAGCAAACGTTCCTATTCAGCTCTTTCTTTTGATTTCCGCTTTTCCTTTTGCCCTTCATTTTGCATTTCCTTTCGCCATCACATCAAGAAAGAGCTTAACACAGTTATGATGCTTATCTTCACCTTTACATCGGGGGGCCACTAACAACTGGGAGCCCTTCTTATTTCAAAGTTCAGTGGATGCCCTCTTGTTAAATGGGAACGCACCAATCAGAGTGGTCCATGGCACGTGATTAATGAACTCTACATAGGTCATGAGATACACGGTGTGTGTGTGTGTGTGTGTGTGTGTGTGTGTGTGTGTGTGTGTGTGTGTGTGTGTGTGTGTGTGTGTGTGTGTGTGTGTGTGTGTGTGTGTGTGTGTGTGTGTGTGTGTGTGTGTGTGTGTGTGTGTGTGTGTGTGTGTGTGTGTGTGTGTGTGTGATAGAGACAGAGGTAGATAGAGAGACGTATAGGTGTAATAGCCAGGGAGGCAGTGGAGTGAGTCTATGACTTGATATATGAAGAGTAATGGCTGATATAGCTCTCAGAGCAGCAGTGTGTGTGTGTGTGTGTGTGCGTGCGTGCGGGTGGGTGGGTGTGCGTGTGTGTGTGCGATTCCATTCAGTCAACAGAAAAGAAATCCAGACACACTTGTGCACACATGCCGGCTCTCTTTCTCACACACACACACACACACACACAGACACACACACACAGACACACGAACCATAGCCACCATTAGCATTTCAAAGTAATAAGGTGCAAGGAGGCAAAAAATTATGCATTTTGTGCACTTTGAAATGAAGATTTGCATAAAGAGTGGAACTGTTTACTTTTCCACAAGAGGGACGATTTGAAATGGTCCTGATCATTTCCACTGTATCATCAATTGTGACTCGCTCACTCACTCACTCACTCACTCGAAGCAGTTTGCACTTATGCTGTTGGTGTTACACTCCTATATTCTCTTGTTTTAGTCAATGGTTTGCTCACATAGCATAGTGAGGTCTAATAGTTTAACACGTGCATGGTTTTACATTCACAAAAACTCAAAACAAAGGAATTGGAGGGAGGCTGTTGACATTCGTCTGTTTTCTTCCCTGACTAAGTAGATAAGTGGTCAACTAGGAAGACACACGTATTGTGCCATGTAATTCAATTGTTGTCTGGGACTTTTATCATTCATCTTGCTCAGTTCTTTATTTCTCTCAATCGTCAAATGTTGAGTAGAGTCAGAAATGGTTGAATAATATCAAATTGCAGTGGGGAAAAAAGCAGCACACAGATTTGGCTGCGATGTGGGGACAGATTCTGTGTCGCTCTAAATTTGCAGTTTGATCAGTTTTTATTTTTAGCCGCAGCTAATGTTTTCATTTGTTGTTGGAAGGGCCCAACACAGGACTTCCAAGTCAGCTTGCGAAACAGTGTCTCTCGCGCGCGTGCTGCATTGACGGAAATCGAGCCAGAAAAACAAACAGTAAACACATTGTTGCAAAGGCTGCGGCAGAGTTCTCTCTGGAAACTTCTCCTCCATGATGAGATCCGTGTTAATTGCTTTGCATCCAATTATATAAAGATGTTTACCATTTTATTTCACTTGCGACTTGCGAGTTCTGTTTTGTAACAGCAAATGATCAAATGCTCAGTTTATTGGTACAAAAGCATCTCTTCCCAGATGCCTGTCCACTGAAATATATAAGAGAAAAAGTGGGCAAGGCGGCCCTCCCAGAGGAAAAGTCAACTTTATGTTCACACAAAAGAGATTTGTCCTTCTGCTCCGTAAATGTATTTGGAAATAACAGGGTGAAATTTCATGGTTTGTCCACACCTGACATCTCCGTGTCCGCAGGAGAAGCGTTCCTATTGGCTGCATTAATTGCTCGGTTCCCTCCTCTGGGAGTCCTTCCCCTGAAGGTTGGAACAAGCTGTAGTGAAGGATTAAATCAACGGTTGCAAGCAAACTATACGCTGCATGCAATTAATCACACATGCGGTACATGGGAGGTGTGTCTGGAAGTGCGATGCTGAGAGATAGGCCTTTCTGATTGGCAGGCTGTGGCGGTAACTCATAGTCAAATCCATTTTCATAATACATATCTCAGAGTTTAATTACAACGTTAAATTTGAGGTATCAGCTACAGGGCAACTGATCTTGCAGCATCTAGTTTGCTGGAGATTCATTGGTAGAAGAGACACACATCTGTTTTCACCTAGCACATATATACATGGGAAACATGTTGTTAAAATATTTTGTTGCATACAGTAATGACACCAGGGGAAAGATGAAACAATGTATTTCTCAGTGTCAAGACAAGTTCAGTCTCTCCCCCTCCCCCCTCCCTCTCTCTCTCTCTGCCATGTTCCTGGTGATGGAAGACTCCCAAGTCTGCCGTTAAATCTCAGTAAATGTCTACCTCTGTGCTGCTGAGGTGATTTTGCTCCCTGAGAGTCCATATAATACCTAAGCAGTCCCAAAGCACTACAACTAATCAGGCATGTTAGAGAGAGAGAGAGAGAGAGAGAGAGAGGGGGAAAACAAATGTTCATTAAATCGTTCATTTTCCATTCATTAAATAATCATTTATTTAGTTAAACTTTTCGGACATCAATTCGGCAGCAGACAACACTTTTGAAATGCAGCTGCGAAAACCAGGATACTGACGACTGAAAGAAAATATTTCATACTCATACGGAAAAGAAGAGAGCTTTTCCGTAACACTCATGTAGCATTGATTAGTTCTGAAGTCCTTTACATGCATCATATCCATTAGATGTGCAAATATTAGCACGGCCAGATGTGAGCTCTAATTACAAGCAAAATACGCTATCTGTGAAACCGATTACCGGATGATTATTATTTGACCCTGCATCACAGCGTGGTAGTGTTTGATTCTGTTTTCTAATGAAACGCCTTCTGTTGACTGTGAAACCGCTTCATTGTGAATCCGAAACGGACGGGGAGACGAGAGGAAAACAAAAAAAACGTAACACCCCAAAGCAACAGGATGAGAGAGAGGAAGGACGGAAGGAAAAAAGAAAGAAAGAAAGAAAGAAAGAAAGAAAGAAAGGCAGGGGGAGAGGGAGAGATGTGATAGGGAGGGAAACGTGCCAGGTGGAGGTGGAAGGAGGAGGAGGTGGATTTAAAGATACAGACTCGCAGAGAGGAGGTGTCGGAAAGAGGAAGGAAGAAAGAAGGGTTGGACACTGCTGTCATCACACGTTACTGTGAGCTGATTGGTTATTGCCAGCAGCTCCCTTCCAATCGTCTATGTTGTCTGCCCGTGTGTGTGCGTGTGCGTGTGCGTGTGTGCGTGTGCGCGCCACTGGGTGTAAAGTGTGAAGAACTGACATCATGGTGGGGGGAGAGCCTCCGAGAAGAACCTCAGTTTGTGTTCCCTTTGACTTCAGTGCTCATGCATGTGTGTCTGTTAATGCTTCTCATCTATGTGTGTGTGTGTCTGTGTCTGAATGTGTAACACTACAAGCTAATGTGCAGCAATGTACCATGTTCTCTCCCTGTGTTGACAATGCAGTGTCACACTCTGTCGGTGCATAGTTGATAAATGAGGTTAGTGGTTTGAAGGGACTGGTCACAATCTGCAGAATATGGGTTTTCTGGTCCGTGTCAGACTGTTCATACCCAAACCACATCCGTGCGACAGATGTACCCGTCTTCTGGAGGTACCAGCTCCTACTTTTGTCTTGGCTGGTCAGAGTCCTTCTCCCGTTCACAATTATCGTGTTGTGTTTCACGCTCGCTCTCCTCCATGTTTTGTGTTGTTCTCGTCACGTCGCAGATGCTCCCTGGCCTGCATCTGTGACGTGTGGGAGAACACAAAGCGCAATCCACATGATGAAAAATACAATGTAAAGACTGACGTGCATAATATGAAATGTCGGGCATTTTTTCTACCGTTGTACGACACGGCATATTATGGTGTATTGCACTATAGTCACCCTAGTTGAGCAGACAGAAATCAAAGCATAGCTTATGTTGTTTTTATGGTGCGTTTGTGTTCCAAAATACTGAATAAAAATGTTTTTTTCTTCTTCTCAGTAATGAAGGATTTGCTTCTGGGCAGATAGAGTAAATAAAAGTGCAGTTAGTGCTCAGTTACTTAATAATTCATTATTTATGCTCATCCATCCACCCATGCGGTGAGCTACAGATCATGTTCGGGGATGAAGGGTGCTGGAGCCGAGAGAAATATATACTAAATATATTAAAACAAGTAGTTTCATCAAACTGTTGCAAGTCACTTCTATAAAACCTTTTGTACATCATGTACAATCTTTGAGACCATATCAGATGTATTCAAGTTAATACTCATGCATGGGAACGTTCAGTTTTTTGTTTTCTTTGGGCCTTGAGTATATCCTTTAAGCTCTTTATATCAGTGACTGTGATTGACACGTTTAGTTCTCTTAACAACCGCCGACAACAGCCATCTGTCACTCAGGCCCCCTGTCGCCACAGTAACAGGGATCAATGTGGGGGGTGGGGGCAATAGAAAGGGCACATCCATGGCAACCCAGCACCCCTGCCAACCTCACTTTTCTTCCAATACTTTTCCACAAGGGCTGAATTAAGTCTGATGATGAGCTTACACGAGCCCCACAATAATAATAATATTGGCCCCTGAAAACAAATTAAATCACACGAGCATTTGAACTAAAGCTTCCTTTTGAAATGCACGCATTCAACTTTTTTTAAGTTCCAATTCCAATTCAGAGGCCTAAACTCGGATAAGTGAACTGATACTGATATCTTCTTATACCAATATTAATTTTAGTGCTGTTGATTTTATGTGTAAGGTTACACCAGGCTGTAGTGAACCACACAACACAATGAAATAAATATATGCATAAATGCTTGCTTGTATTTCAAGTAAGTAGGCTACACATACTGTACTCACAGGCGGAGGAGAGCAAATTGCTATGGCAACTGCTTTGATGTATTGAAAAACTTGATGAAATCAAATGCACTGCAATGCATTATCAAGGTAATTAGATTCATATACATGACTTCAAAAGTAAAAGTAGTGAGGGAACTGCTGGATCTTTTTTAACTGTTTAAAAATGAACTAATCTTGGTGTAACAAATTATTTTTGTAAAAACAATAAGCTATTAATGCTCAATTTTTGTCATTCGCTTCCTGTTTTTTAAAACATTTTTAATTTTATATTGATGAAGTTCGAATATTTTAGTCAAATATTGTGCCATTTGAAATGTCAAACCTCTTCTTGCAATTGTTTTAAGCCCATTTGTAATGTAATTATGTCAGTGCTGTCATTTCCAGGTCATTTATTGAGACCTTAGAGCCAAAACATTCATCAAAATTATGAATTATGAATTAAAAAAGGACCTACCTGTTTATTCCTGGGTTCCTCAACTGTTAAATGAATTAGTTTATGTGGCAAAACATGATGTTTTACCCACATTTATAATAGAAACTGTACATAAGATGTAACCAATACAAAAATTCATGCTGTAGTTTGATGTACTGTGAGCCCCATGATAACCATCGGGTGGCATGTCATGTTTTATGTGGAATATTGCATCATTTAACCAGCTGCAGGGTTTGCGTGATGATATAAAAACCGAGCTTGACGCGATTAGCCGGTCAAGATTCTTCTTTTATTAGCCGGTCACAGTGTGGAGCTGAGCAACTGATCACTATCACAAATAAAAAAAAGGTTCCACAATTACATATCATATGCAATTTTCACATTCTATGCAGTAAATACATGTTTTGTTATTGCTGCAGTGTGTTTGGAGAATTATGCAGCTGTCGCAGTTACATCATAAGTTAAAATCAATTTTTCTCTCTCACGTTTGCATACATTTGTCAGTAAATAATTATGCTAATTTTTTTCTTCACTTGTGTTCTCTCTCCCTCGCTGCCTCTGCTGATATCCCCTGCCTGCCCACTCTGGATACTTGATCAGGTAAGACATCCATCTTTTTCACAACTCCACCAGCACAGAACAGCTTGCATATTTAACAGGCTCTGCTATATGTGTATGTGTATGTGATTTTTTGGGTTCTTTTTTACATAGTCACTCTTTTTTTCTCAAAGCCCAGATGGAAATGAGTCTTATGAATATGCATGCAGTCCCAGAGATTTCTGCACTAAAGCCTGCTGTCGCTGCTCCTTCCCATCTTGCGCTCTGTTTCTCTTTTTCCTGTCGTCGCCTCTCTCTCAGTCATTCGCTCCGTCAAATACCCCTGAGCCCGACATCAAGTCGTGAAGGTACATTGTGGATGATATTCATAAAGAATATTCAATGTGGAGATGAAGGTTTGTGTGACATTGTACGAATGTCAGGGGACAGAATAAAGGTAGCTGTGTGTGCACGTGCGAGTGAACAATTAAAAAAGTTAATCTGACAGTTTGTCTCAGCTCTAGAACACTGCAGCAGTTATACTGTGTTGTGTCTTGGTCCATTGCAGAATTGTACATGTTTCCATCATTTTGAAATATTATTAACATGTGTGAATCAATCTATAATGTATTGTACTGTATGTAGTTATGTTCAGTGTATCTGTGAAAAGGGATTTGTAGAATCTGATGCACATGGCAGTTAGTTACTGTGTAGTGGGCTGTGGGTTACAGTGTGATTCCACATGATCCTACATTTACTTTATGACTGAGCACATAATATCAGTGCTGTTACTCCATAATAACTGAAAATGTCCTTATGGATATTTGTATAGCGCTCCCAAGGTACCCAAGGCCGCTTTACAGAGTTTGGAAAAAAAATAATAATAAAACAATCCAAGGACAGAAATGTAATAGTACAGTAGCGAAGCAGGGGATGAGTACACTAGTGATCTAAGATGTTATTGAACAGGTGGGTTCTTTAGGAGTTTTAGTTTAAGGAGTGTCCAGCGATGGGACATTGGGGATCTCTACCTGGAGATGCCCTGTCACCACAGGTTGTCAGGCTGGTACAGGGGATGGTGAGCGGACCCGTATCAGAGGACCGTAGATTCATCTGTGCTCTCTATCTTCTCCTCTCTTAGACTACTGGGGTTTTCAGTTGCTTATTGCAAAATAGATCACTTTACTCTTGGCACTAATACACAGATGATATATTATATGCTAAAAATGGTTAATAAATCACATCATGCAATGCCCTAAATTGAAATCATGTTGCATAAGAGACAAATAATCAAATTCACGCGTCGCTGAAAGCAGTGACTCTAGATAGACTCTGATGAAAAATGAACATGATTACAATTCTGACTGACTTTCAGCACTTCACAGGCTTCATCAGTCCGTGCAGGTTGCACAGTTTGGAATGAGATGGTTATATACTTTAGATATATATCGTCTTCTTTTTGGTGGGGATGTTTGAGGGGAGAGGAGGGAAGTGTGGCACCTCACTAAGTTGGAGTGATTTGCTGATATTGTAAAAGAGTGACGAAAGAGAGTAGACATGGAGGAGGACGAACACGGGAGTGATGGAGAGGTGAAGACAAGGTTGAGATGAATGAAATGAATGAACCGTGTGTGCGTGCGTGTGCGTCCGTGCGTGCGTGCGCCTGCCTGTTTGTGTGTGCGCTTGTGTGTGCCAGTCTGTCTAAGTTTATACACTGTGAGTGGTGTTGTGTTTCGTCTTCCTGCTTCTCAGAAACTGCCAGTCTGTGTGTATGTCTCCACTTAACCTGAGGTGTGTGTGTGTGTGTGTGTGTGTGTGTGTGTGTGTGTGTGTGTGTGTGTGTGTGTGTGTGTGTGTGTGTGTGTGTGTGTGTGTGTGTGTGTGTGTGTGTGTGTGTGTGTGTGTGTGTGTGTGTTTGCATGTCCGTGCCTGTGCCTGTGTGTTGTATCATGAATTATAGATGGAAAGTGAATCAATAGTGCCTGAATTACTTCCAGACTGTGTGTGCGTGTGTGTCCTGATGTTTGCTTGAGTGAGGTTTCATGTTCACATAATTTATTGTTTTATATTTTGTATTTTAACTCAAAACAGGATGTTATTTAAAAATGTGTCAATGTGCAAAAAAATATTGTGTTTGTGTGTTGCGGGGCGGGGGGGGGGGGGGGTAAAGATTTCATACATCTTTACTTTCAACTGCAAATTAACATCATATTAACATACATGTAATACATTTCTATCTGTGCGGGTGTGTCTGTGTGTGTGTGTGTGTGTGTGTGTGTGTGTGTGTGTGTGTGTGTGTGTCGTACTTAAGTGTCTGCTCCAATAAAACAGCACAGCAAGATAGAATGCCGCTCTCACAGCAGAGTAGAAAAAGACCTCTGCAGATTTACTATGCTATTACAACACACACATACACAAACTCTCTCTCACACACACACACACACACACAAAGTGAAGAAAAAAAGTTGTAATGGCCGAGTGCCCCTCCAAGGACAAGTGAGCAAGAGAGGAGCGAGCAGAGTAATCACAGTTAAAGAGAGAGTGTGCTTGTGTCTATAGGGAGGTGAATAGATGAACTACACGGGACCGGGAATGGCTTGGTGCTGGAAAAATGGATGGGGATATGAGCAGAGTGGAACATCCTGTCCCATCTACCATCCATCACACACACACACACATGCAGGCTTAGCCGTGGAATGTTAGTGTTGGCGGTTAATAGAGTTTGACAGACGAGTGAATCCAGAATGTGTCGCGGCGTTCTAAATGAGACCATTTAGTCCCTTTAACTCCTGATTCCTTCAAAGCTCACTTAACCTGCAGCTCTTCCACATCCTCTACCCAGCATGCAAATGTTTTCTTTGAAGTGAAACCCCTTGAAAAAAAAAATGTAGCTTCAGTTCCCAACAGACAGTACACACACATATCTGTAATACTCGTGCAGTTTATTGAAATTAAAATGCATATTTCTCCGCGGATTTATTATGCGCTGAATTGTTTTCTGCCATAATAAGTAGTCATTTTTCAAAGTTGACCAACGCACTCTCTCTTAATAAATGTGTGGCTTCATTAAAAAAACAGTGTGTAGGCACTAAAGGGAGCCGTGTGGATTTGTATGCGACTCCGAACATGCTGGGCTCTATTTTCGCATCAGGTGCACAGCGTGAAGCCAGCGACGCTCACTGAGGTTCTCTCTTCACCTGCACTGGTTTGTTATTTTGGTGTTTTGCCGCGTTGTGTATGCAGTACTACAAACAGAAAAGACGGAGGGTGTCAAAGTTTCAGTATGAAACAGAGACTTCAATTCAATTTGAATGTGTCCTTAGCAGCAAAAGAGGATGCTCTGTGTGCTTACATGTCAATTTGAACATACCGGACAAAAAGTTTAGTCTTGTTATTAAAAAAAACAACTCTCCACTGGGAATCAAACCTGTCAGCGTGTCATGGTAGCGCAAGCACTGATTTTAAAGGCGATGGAAGTACTTGATGTGATTAACCATGATACTGTACGTGCTAACACACCCACCTAGCATGTAGGATAAATAAAATATATTTAATATATTTATATTTATTTTATTTAAAAGGGACCACGCACATTAATTGACGTATGTACTTAAGGTCAACACGCAAGTGTGCCAGATTTAGCCATTAGGGCTAGTTTTTATCTGCAATAATTTATAGTCACATTGATTAAAAAACCTACATACACAGACACTTACCATGAATAATGAATACTAATTAATAAACCAATCAAT